>NW_007577855.1:0-118571 GCF_000690725.1 Stegastes partitus | reverse complement strand
TACAAAAAAGAGGCTTTAGAAATTGTTGTCAATTTGCAGACTTCTGGAATCTGTAAAGCTAAACTGAAAGAATTCGTCAGTGATGTGAGGCCAGATTGTTCACGTTTTACTCACTGGGTCACAAAACCAAAACAGTTCCCAAAAAAGGCCAGCCTTTATGAGCTGCATAGACTTAATGATGCCTTTTCTTGACTTTAATTTATACTTCTGCAGTTATAAAACACATTTAAATAAATAACACTGAAAGGTCAGTGTCACTTTAGATAAAGGTCCAAAGCGCTGCAGTGAATAATGGACCAGGGACACTTCCCTAAAGGAGGTTATGGGAGACTATTAGGAAAATGAATAATAAGGAATTAAGGGTATGATCACATTTCAAAGATGCTGATTTTTGTATTTTATAAAAATGTCATACCTTCATTTTCATGTTGCAGGTAAATTAGTAATAAAAATGACTCATGTCATGCCCCAGTCTTGTTCTATGAATGTTGTCATTTTTGTTCTCCAGCTGTGTGTGTCCGTGTGTGTGTGTGTGTGTGTGTTCGTTCGTGTGTGTTTGTGTGCGAGCAGACTGCCATTTCGACCCGGGCCACTGCCCTTTGTTCTGCAACCAGAAGTTTCCGTGTGTGTATGTGTGATGGTTCTGGGGCAGATTTGCCATTTGGCTCCATCCACAAAACAGGAAAAGTGAAAAAAATAAACAAGTTTGCCACTAACAACTCTGGATAGAACAGCAGCAGCAGCAGCTCCCCGCATGCACACCGACACACTTTACATGGCAGCACCTCCGCGTACGTCCGTGTTTACGCGTGTGTCGTGTTTGTGTGTTATGCATATGAGAGTGAGTCAACAAATGCATAAACACATGTTGTGTGTTTCATGTGTTTTTTTGACCCTGACCCTGTGATTAACTGCAGCTTTGTAAGTCTGGAAAATGATCACGGGGCAGAAAGAGCCAGAGGCCAAAAGAGACATGTCTCTTCTATTTTTAAACGCACACTTTTGTCACAGCATCAGCCTCTTGCTTTTCCATATGGAATCAGCACCAAAAGACTCTATAATTTCTCTGGTTTTATTCTGCTCTGTGGTTTAGAATATCAGACATTTCAACACCATCGTGTACAGTGACCAGACGGGTGGAATCGAGTAGCTGCGGTTTATCGCTCTCAAAATAAGCTAATCTGAGACCGAACGTTGGCGCTGAACGATTTGGGAAGCAGGTCTAATTTTTTGGATTTTCTTGCCAGACAATTTGATTTGCAGTAGAATTGTTAAAAGTTCTGCTTCTATTCAATATTCACAGTGTAATAGATTTAAAAACATGTGATGGAGCGTTGTCACATGAGACGACATCAGGGCATGAATTTATAAACCAGCTGAAACAACAGTTGAAACCCCTTTGTCAGACGGCTGCATCGTGCTACGTTACAGCCTTTGCAATTTGGATATTAATATAGATTTAAAGATATAAAAGTAAATGGCCATTATAGCGGCAATGTAAGCAACTTCTTGTTTAGAAGACACAACAACAATGCAATTGTGTATTGACTTACACACCATAATGGCTTCTAGCTTAAAGTACTGTAGATTCAGGGCGCCGCTATAGCTCATCTGGTTAGGCTGGTGTCCCATGTGCAGGGCTACAGTCCCGATGTGGAGGTCATGAGTTTGAATCCCGCTCATGACCCTTTCCCACATGTCCTCCCCACGTTCTTCTCCCCTACTTTCCTGTCTCTCTCTGACTACACTATCCAATAAAGGCACAAAAGCCCCCCAAAAAACCTTCCAAAGTACTGTAGATTTCAACTAATAGATCTCAGATTAACTGGTCCAATGTCTGCTTTTAAATCCCTTATGACTCAGTACCTTTAGTGTATTTATCTTCTTCCTCCTTGGTTTGTGCTTTTACTGATGCTTTTCTTACTTTGCTGCTTTGGCTGCTGTTCTTGTTTTTGCTCAGTTTCTTGTAACATTATGATATAAACAAAGATATTATTATTATTCCTATTATTCTTATTGCAACTGAGATTGAGATAGCTAAATCACACAGACCAGGCTTATATAATTCCTGTTTTTAATCTGATCTTCAGTATTCGTTGCAGAGACTCACTGAAATCTCCTCAGATTCCTACATCACACCTACACTTAAATATCCCTAATCTGCTTCCTCTGCTCTGCTTCTCTTCACTTCTCTGTCAGAAAAGGCCCCAGGACTGCAGGGGAGTGGGAGCTCTATGTGTGTTTTTCCCATATCACTCACGATGATCCAGCCGTCTACACATTCGTCTTCATTTCTTGCATAAATACGTTGTGAAATTTTGTCAAAATTCTTCCTCTTACAAGCTCTGAAATCTGAAACACGCTCAAACTGAGACAACCCTCCGGCTGCACAGACAGTCGCTTGTATCCGGGCAGGGCGGACAGAGAAAGGCTTGTCGTCACTTTGTGTTTGGAGGAACACCAGGTCATGTCACTGCTTTATCTGAGCAGCCGCCTCGCCGAGGAAAGATGTTCCTTTTGACTGAATGTGCGTCTTTGCCCTCTGTCCGTCTTCGTGTGCATCACTTTGCAAGTGGAAGTGCAACGGGTCGCTCGCTTCTTGCTCAAACTGGTTCTGTTGCTGTAAATCTGGAAGACGCTGGTTTGAGGAGAGATGAAAAGGGGAAGTGGAAATGAGTCTTACTCCTCCTTCTCTTTCCTGACGCAAAAACAAAGACGGGTGTGTGTGTGCGAGTTTGTGTATGAGTTGTGTTTTCTTGCGGCTCTCTTGAGTGGCCCTTGACCTTGCTGAGGGTCGGACGTGACGCTTCGGCGGGTGTTTGCGCACTGCTTTGGTAACGGCAGAGATTTGTGCTGCGAAATCTGGTTTCGGTTCACAGAATAATCATCTGTTCTGACTGTGAGAAATGTCGAGCGAGTTCTTGTTAGAAGTTCGCTGAGAGACACTTGAAGACATGTGCAAGAGGTCAACAAGCTTCTTGGCTGAGATCTTGCAGTGGTGATTATTAGCAGGTTGTAAAGAGAAGATGTCCATGCGCGAGTGCCTCGAACCGAAGCCTCGGATTCTCTCGAATCCAGCTCTGTGCCGTTTGAAATGTTGGTTTGTGCGTGTTGACAGTGAGATTAGTGAAGCAGAAGCGTCCGTATAGCGCAGGATGTCCTGGTGGAGTTTTTCTCTCGCAATAAGTGGAGTTTATTTTCAGATCAAGACCTTTGACCAAATGGGCTGAGGCTCTATTTGAAAGACACAATGCAGCTTCAGTGTCAAGGGAGCAGAAGAGATAAAGAGAAAGGAGGAGGCTCGGAAACAAGGGACTAACAAGAAATATTGGAGAAAGGGGGGAAACAAACAGGGAGAATGAAGAATGGCTACTTAAATGTCTCAAAGTCCTCAAAATATGTGTGTGTAGGAGAGAAAAGGGAATGTTGTGAAAGAGAAAGCAGCGGAGAGAGGGACTCCATATGACCAGCACATGGCGGTGGACGTCTGGTCTGTTCACTTGTTATTCTGACAGACTGAAGACATTAAAACTTGGAGGAAGTAAGAGCAAGGGAGGAAAAGGAGGGAGGAGAGAGAGGGAGGGTTGAAAGAGGGGGACAGGGTGACTAAGTCAGGAGAAAAGGGGAAGTCTCCATGCAGAAAAAAAAAAAAAAAAAAAGGGAGGGAAGGAAGGAGAGGAGAGAAAAGCGAGAGATTACATGTGGCTATTTGAGGTAGCCGTTGAGTTATGGAGAGAGACAGAATAGCCGGTAAGTTTTTTTGCGGCAACTTATTTGAGAAACTACATTGTTTTTCCTCTGGAGAGCTTTTCTTTTCTCTTTGTTAGAGGAGGCAGCTTCTCAGCAGTGTGGCAGCAGTCAGTCAGCGAGAAGCCACCCTGCTTGTGTTTGCTTTGCTTGGTCAGTCGCGGTAGAAGCAGCCGCTTAGAGTCGGTGTGTGTGTGTGTATGTGTGAGTGTGTGTGTGTGTGTGTGTGTGCGTCAGCTTATCCCATCCGATTCCTCGTAGATGTGGTCCGAGCCACAAAACTTAGCAAAAAGACTTCTCTCTTTCTCATTCAGTGCACAGTGCAGTAAGCTCGTTGTGAATAGCTACGCAGAGGAACATAAACCTTGTGTGATGTGCTGTCAAAGACGACTTCCTAGAATGAGAGAAAACAGAAACTTGCAAGTGCAAAGCGGCAGCTGCAATTGGCACCCTTGGATAATGATTTATCAGTTGACCCACAGATGGACAGATTGTATGATTGGACTTTAATCTGAGGAGCCGCAGTTGTCAGATTAATTCTAACTGACACACGTGGTTTATTTTAAGCTAAGGAGGCTCGAGAGCGGGGCTCATATGTCTGCTAATATGATTTGGTTTTTGACGGACAGCAGCCTCTGGACAAATGTTTAGCGTGCGTCTGACTCTGCTGCCCTGTAACTCGGAAGCTTCTGCTGTGGAAAGTTTCTCAACAGAGATGCTTCTTGGCTTCTTTCTTTTCTTTGGATTTTAACGTCTGGTTTAATAGAGATTAAGTGCAGCTTCTGTTGGGGCCCGTATATGTTCAGTAAGAGGATGAGGCCACTCCAGCATCGTACAGTTAGTAGAGCTCGGCGTCCAGCTGAGCGACACTCTGCAAATGACTCTTTAATTCGACTCTTAATATGGTGGCTGAGCTCAGCAAGTCACATTATGCGCGGAGACCCGCTGCACACCAGCTTTTATTTCCACTTGGTGGCACTGTTGCAGTGTCATTTCACCCTCTTTAGTGCAGCCACCAATTCCCAAAGCCCTGTGAAATGTTCCATGTGGATGATTCATATTTTGCAGACTGAGAGTTTTTTTTTTTTTTTAATGGGAGGTGGTGGAATTTAGCAAAGGCTGACACCAGATGGGGGGGTTGAGGACAGTGTAGTAGAGCAGTGAGGTGGCAGTGGATTATTTTTCCACCAAGAAAACACTGACTTCATTCACTCCTCTCATTTGAGGAAGTCTTACATGGGATAGGCTACTTCCTGGTTTTCAACCTGCGCTGTGTAATTCTGTTTGGACCCGTCGTCTTGACAACAGCCTCCCCCCCGATCCCCTCAGAGTCTGTTTTGATAACGATAAGAGCCGAGACCGGGACGCATTAATGACATTTCTGTCCAATTAATTGTGCGTGCGTCTGCAACAGCACCACCGCCGTGATGACCGGGTGTCTTCCTCCGTCCTCGTCTGTTCAGGATTACAGTAATGTGTTCAGTGTGACATGTCATCTGCTGCGGCCGTCCCTTATGGTCGCCACATTGGTTTGTTGTAATTGCTAATTGGTGATGCGCCGCCTTTAGAACACAACAAAGGCAAAACAAAGGATTGAGTGGAGAGGAGGAGAAAAAAAAAAAGAGAAACAGTTGTGTCATGTTGCTTTATGTTGTGCCAATTAAACAGGAAGGAAGTCACTGTCTTGTCTGCTGGGATGACAGTAATTGCAGTATTTGTGTGACCTATTTAGTATCACTTTGACAACGATGAAAGCAGTAATTCCCCAGTTGGACATTACGAGTTGGACAGTTGCAGCCGTCTTTGATAGTTTCGAAACGACACGCTCGTACAATCTGGGAACATTTGCTAACATGAAGGGAAGGCCAAGAACCAGAGCAGTTTCTGGTTTTTGTACGTACAAATACAGAGTGATGCATCGCCTTTTTTCCATTTAGGCTATTAAAGTGGTTGACAATTTGAGCAATACGAAAGAAAGTCAAGACACTTTTACTGAAAAATAAATTAGAGAAACACGCAAAACTCGATTAAATGGCAGCATAAAAACATTCATTTCAAAATTAGTTTCTTTTGATAGACAGAAAATCTATTTTCCGTCCTTCACTGTGTTGTCAAAAAGTTAAAAAAATACACGACTGCACAGACTGGACTGCGTAAAATCAAGTAAAACAGGCAAAACACTGCAGCAAAGATTAGAAATCAAGAATGAGTGATACAGCGGAAAACATTAAAACCAATAAGACAGCTGGGATTAAAGAAGGCCAAAGAAGATGCACAAAATAAAGAGGTGTTATTTTTGGACGCCTCAGTTTTGACATATATGCATCGATGAGGGATCAATAAAGTTGATCTTCTCTTATCTGATGGTAGAAAGTGTTTGAGAAGTAAACCTGTATTTATTGATGGAATCAGAAACTTGAATGTAAAGAAAGCAAAGATTCAGGGGACAGAAGGTGATCTTTCAGGGAGACATCATCCAGAGCAAACCTGTTGAAAGAATATTTTCTTCAGAACAGAATCAGATTCTTGAATGACCCGTCCAGAGCTCTGACCTAAATCCCTAAATAGAGCACCTGTGGGATGTCATGGAAGAAAAAAGCTGTTGTCTCACTGACGCTGGAGTGTCTCATTACTTTTTGTGCTATCTTTTGTCGGGCCTTTTAACCTCGTTCTATTGTCAAAAATGCCATGTTACACATAGTCAGAATCTCCACAGCTAATTTCACAGACAGTCCCCATAAGGTTTGACGTTTGTAATTTCAGCCAGGTGTGGTGGACAAGCTGTAGAAGATGTGTGATGACTTTAATAGCTCTGACATAAAGCAGTAAATGTTATTCAAAAATAACTTATCATAGACGAGTAGAAGAAGCAACAACTTCCCATGTTTGAACTGATGTAGTTTGTGTTTTAGCCACATGCTAAAGTATGTCACCTTTTAAATGAACTCTCACGCATGTGTTTTACTTCCATAAGCTTTTACAGGTGGGTGTGCCAAACAGGCCCAAAAAAAAGTCCATAAAAAGTGGTGAAAGTAAATTCGAAATGCGACTTTTTCAGGCCACTGTACATGAAAGCCAACAAGCGGTGCTAATAAAAGGCAGCACACAATGTTAAGTGTTACTTGTTTTAAAAAATCTGCTTTTAACTCTCAGCTTTAACGAAGCGTGAACACACGGTCTGTAAGTTCCGTCTTTAATTCCCCCTGTTCTGACTCTGCGGTCCTAAGAAGTGCTGATTTGCCCCAGCCCTGGATACCCCTCACCCTAAAACGCACGTGCACACGACCCCACCCACGTCCACAAATACACACGAACCCCCGAGTCGAAGGAAATCGAGGAAATCACTCGGCTCAACATGTTCCATAAAAGAAGTGTACAGGATATCCTCGATGAGTGAACGCCCCGCACCTCTCCTCCCGCTGCCCTCCCACTATCTCACCTCATATTGTTCCTCAGATTATTATTTAGCAGTGATGAATGAGGGAGCCGTGAAAACGGGCCGGCGCGGGGAGTAAAGGAAGCCGAGTGGGAAGCCCCACCTTCAGCCCTCCTCGGGGGAGGATTTCTGACAGGTGATATTATTCAACATGATGGAAACGCGGGTCAGTCCCGGGGTGACATAACAAAGACAGACAAACTCCTCCTGTGAAAACTCATCCAGGAGATCGCTTACAAGTAGCTGCACTACGCTTGTGGTCAGCGAGAGGAAATCGGACAGTGTCAAAATATTAGCAAAGCGGCAAATGGAGCGCGAGGAACTTGCATTTCAAGCGTTTCTTCCCCTTAAACACGTGTGCGGAGACGCAGTTAAAGGAAATCAAGAGAGTCGCTCAGTCTCTGTCCACAATTATAGTATTATTGCCTCTTTAAATAATCTGGGAACGCTCATGTGATGATTGAGTTGTTTGCATATATCTGTGTCAGAATGCCGTTTGGACTCAGGAGGACAGTTTCCTGCAGAAACGTCCAAGTTTTAAAACCACGACGGCCTCGCTGCTGCTGCTGCTGCTGAACTGTCCACGCAGCTTTTAAGACAGTTTTAAAATCCTGTTATTAAAGAGAACATGGATAAAAGTTGTTTTTTTTCCCGTAGGGCTGTCAAATTAATGAAAACTTGCATATTTGAGTAATGACATAGATTGAATTCGGTTAAATCAAGGCCTTATGTGCTACGAATGCCTGCTCTAAGTGAACATTTATCTCCTCTGTGCTGATCGTTGTTCTTTCATTGGATTAGTAGTTTAACTCTCCTGTTTAACCGCACAGTATCCTGAGCAAGTTTACTCCACTAACATTCAGTTAAAGCGCATGTTATTCAAACTTTAAAAGGTGTTTTTTAGATAATGCAGTGAAACCACACATTGGCTCACCTACACACTCAAATAGAGATTCATGCAAAGTTCAATTAAAGTGTTGAGTTGAACTGTACAAGCAATAAGCCTAAAAACTGAGTACATAATAAATGCCTCCTGCCTAAATGTTGCACTAACATAGCAAACAAAATGACTTTAATTGCTGGTGCACTCAAGTATGTGATATTTTCCGCAAAAATTTTGATTTGATCTTAAAGCTTTACCTCATTTTTTGCATGTTGGATATCTAAATTAACTGTAAAGTGACACTTGGATAACTGTTGAGTTCATTAATACACAAATCATACTGTGAGGAAATCTAAACAGGAAGTCGATACGTGCTGTAAAGTGTGTGCGAAATCCCAAAGTACCAAAGAGATTAATTCAGCGTGAATTAATAAATCCGACGGCCTCTCTGGTGGAAATCACTTAGAAAACACTGTATTTCTAAATAGACTGCACACACTCACAGGTGAAAGGTGTAAAAGAGGCACAATTCTGGTGCAGCTCAGAGAGACGTGGAGCTGGACGGTGTCGGTCAAACACGTTTATCCGAAGGCCTCAGTGTTTACGTTGCTATTTGAGGAACACGCACCCGCGTCCGCAGTCACAGTCAAGTAACCGCATGAGCACATGTATACACACAGTGACATATTCAAATAACGTTACTCACAGTGTAAACACACACACACACACTTCTCCAGATTTTGGCTCTTTCTCCCGTTCTGTCGCTTTCAGCTTTGCCTCACAGCCGACCCGGAGTGTGTGTCCATGTTTAGATAAATACACACTGGCTCAGGGAGGCGTGTGTTCTACCAACCGTGTGTTTTAGCTTAACTGCTGCAGAGCCTTGTGGCATTTGGTTTACAGTGCAGCCCAATGCATAGGCTGCATGGCTACAGAGGACACACACACACACACACACACACACAAACACACACACACACACAGGCACGCACAGATGTGTATCCATAACTTCAGATGACATTATATTGACTTACCTTTATTTTCACCTAATGTTACCTTAAAACACCTGAAATACCTCGACCACACACTCTCACGCCTACAGAAAGTCCACTTTGTCACATGCACATATGCATTTAATGTGTCGTACTCTGCACACACAGTGAACTACAGCCGTCAGGATTCATATTGTACGACGTCCTAAGATGGACTCCGTGACAACGAGCGTCTCAGTACGCAGCACTCCGCTGTGCGTGCCGCTCTGTTCTTTGTCTTGAGACACCTTCGCAGCAGTCGTATGAAGTAATGAGACCGTGCCACAAATACACAGCGTCATTCTGTGTTGCCGTCGACCTCTCAGGTGTTAGGGTTAGGGGCCACCGCGTCGGCTTGGCATCTTATTAGAGCACCTCAGAATGGAGCTTTTCATTCAGATAAGATTCCTCGACTTTAAGCCTGTAAATGGGCCAGCTGCATTTTTTTAACCCTCCACTAAAAATGTAGGTGAAGTGTGTGATTTGGGATGTACAATCTTATGTGTAAGCCTTGTTGCTGCTGGTGCTTTAGGTTTTCTTGGAGTGTTGATTGGGAAAAGCGTCTATATCAGGGGTGTCGACATCCGGTCTTCGAGGGCCGCAATCTTGCATGTTTTAGATGTTTCCTTCTTCCAACACACCTGATTCAAATGATCAGGATCGTTATCAGGCTTCTGCAGAGCTTGATGATGAGCTGATCATTTGAATCAGGTGTGTTGGAAGAGGGACACATCTAAAACTTGCAGGATTGCGGCCCTCGAGGACCGGGGTTGGACACCCCTGATCTATATTCACTGTTATGACTTTTACTGTTAGTATGGAGATGATAAAACTAACCCATGATCCAGCATTATTCATCATAAATCTCATCTGCAGTCACGTCTGGCTCCAGACAAGAAGCCGCGAGAAGCAACTCACTCCTGACTAATCAGCATCTCCGGCGATAGCATCACTGTTATATTGTTCCTGCGGTAGATTGTTGGATAAGAAATCCACAGCAGCACATCCCACAGGGAGGCGGTGGGAATGGTTAAGTTAACTTTGATATTTCATCACTTTAGATAAATTTATCAACACCTTTTCAACACTGCTTCTCCGTCACTGTCACTAAATTGGCCGCAGCAGCTTCAAGGACGACTCGTGTAACCGAACCCGTCACATCAAAAAGCTGGCTTTTCATCAGCGTCCCCGCCAGAAGAAGTGCAGCGGGACCAGATTACCTGGTCGAATGTGTCCACCGAGCTCAAATTCCCATGTTGCTCCTGATAACACAGTCGCAGAGGGCGGGTTGGAGCACGAATCACTTGCCGATTGCCCCGGAGGCACCATTGTATATCCCTAATGTCAACTCTCTCCAGGAAGTTTCTCAGGTTCAGGGAAAAGCAGCTACTACAAAAAAGTGACTTTAATTAACCGGCTTGTGGAGGTTGTTTACTCAAAACTGAGACCTCAAAGTCTCACTTTTAACTGCAGTCCTTCTGCGGCGGTGACACAGTGAAACTGCTCTTTATGCAGGCCATTTGCAGAGTTGTAACGTAGGATTTGGTCTGATTGCAGTTTAACTCGGGTGAAGTGGCCGTGTGACACATTGTCCACTTTCACTGCTCACAGGGCGAATGAGGAAATCAGACCACTTTGGATGAGAAGGGTTTGACTGTTGTCTACATGAATGCTGCTGCTGCATGGAGGGAGTGTGTGTGAGTGTGTGTGTGTGTGTGTGTGTGAGTGTGTGTGTGTGGGGGGCAGGGGAAACTCACAGGACATTAGGGAGGGGGGTGTGTGTTTCTAACTACAGGGAGGAGGAGGAGGAGAAGGGAGGAGGCTCGCCGTTTCCCCTCTCTGAAGTCTGAATGCAGCAATATAGAGGAGTTAGTGGGAAGTTCAGGGAAAATAAGTCGCTCCTTTAAGGGAAAGTTGTGGGCTCGACCTTGTTTCTCATTTAATCTATTTTGGAGTGTGTTCAGGATTAACGGGGGGAGCCACTTCAAAGCTGAGAAAGAAGGAAGTTTGTGAAATTTTGTGCCCTGTGAAAAATGTCCGAATCTGGAATCAACCCGCACTTGGAGGGAATTATTTCTGATTTTGAAGGTTTGTGATTCATTTCTGTGCCTTTCATTCACTTACTGATGCTTTATAGTAAACATCTGTCAGACATATTCAGCCTGTGAGTGGTATTAATGGTATTAACCCACATCTTTCCACTTGAATGTGCTGTCTGTGCAGATCTGTGTTGTATCTTGGATTTGTTTTTTATGGCTGCTGCGGTACATGTGTGTGTGTGTCTGCTTGTTACGCTGTTAAAAAACAGGGCGGTGGGCATATTCTAGCCAATTCCCTGTAGCCTATGGTCTGTTATTGATTATACCCAAGTTACGTCAATAGTAGAAACAAACACAGCGCTGACACCAACGCTGTTCCAGCACCGGAAAGCCTTCAGCTGAAAACACTGAGAGGGAGACAGTGGAAAGTCCAGCACTAAGAGCTAACATCTGTCTAACCCCTCGTACAAAAACTCACAACTACATGTCCTTTGTTTGTGAAGCCACAGTGTTGGAGCTGGCATCAGTAACCTTTGTCCTGCTCTTCCTCTGCCATTCTATCTTTCTTCCTTCCCCGCTTCTTTCCTTCCTGTTCCTCCTCCAGAACAGTCCCCGCAGCTGCTATTTTGGCCTGATGCTCACCGTCAGATGCCACGAACTGATGCTGAGAGCAGAAGCCGCAAAGAGTTTTTACGTCCTCAGCAGTATCCAGATTATTGGAAGCCGTCTGCTCTAGTGGTGTCGGACTTAACTCTGAACCTGTGTCTGACACGAACCGCTGGGAAGTGGCTTCAGCAGGGTTATGCCTACTTTTTAAAGTTTAGTTTCGTTATCTGAGCACGATACTTACATCAGAAGTTGTCAGTTTCAGTAGATGAAGTATTGAGTTTATCCAACTCATTTTAATGTGAGTATTTGGACAGCGGGCTGCAAGGTGGCGCAGTTGGTAGCACTGTTGCCTCGCAGCAAGAAGGTCGCCGGTTCGCGTCCCGGTGGGGGCACCTGAATCTTTCTGCTTGGAGTTTGCATGTTCTCCCCGTGCAGTGTGGGTTCTCTCCGGGTTCTCCGGCTTCCTCCCACACAGTCCAAAAACATGTTGAGGTTAATTGGTGATTCTAAATTGTCCGTAGGTGTGAATGTGAGTGTGCTTGGTTGTCTGTCTCTAAGTGTAGCCCTGTGATAGACTGGTGACCTGTCCAGGGTGTCTCCTGCCTTCGCCCTAAGTCGGCTGGGATAGACTCCAGCCCCCCCGCGACCCTAGTGAGGATTAAGCGGTGTATAGAAAATGGATGGATGGATGTGGACAGCAGTAGAAAAATCAAATCTGCTGAATAGGAGGCAGCTCAGAACACTTCTGTGCTTCTCTGTGGGATTAGAGAAGGTAAAGACATACATTTGCTAAACCAAGCAGCTCGTCTCCACACTCTCCGAGCTGTATTTGTTGTAAAAACAAAGCATTAGAGTTGGGAAAACATGGATAAAGCATAAATCTCACGGACAACACGGAGCACATTTTCTACTTTAACACAGTTTCTGGGTGTTGGTGTGAAAGTCCTGCTCCTCTATAGAAGCAGCACAATCATGGCTAGAAGCAGAGAGGACTCAAACATGTGTTCTGGGCAGTGTGGCGCACTAATAAGGCTATTAATCAGTAAAAAAAATGAAAAAACCTGTAATCAATAAGCACAGCATTCTTCCAAGTGCCCACAGGTGTTACCAGTAATGAAAAGAAAATGTTGGCTCCACATGCTGGGGATATTTTAGCACTTACGTTTTTGATTTGTTCCCATATTTGTCTCCTGTCTGCTCTGTGTAAACACAGCCTGCAGTTCAGCAGAAAACTCCCTGAATTTTTGTGACCGTCACAGCTGAGTCAGTCATGGCTTCACAGTTACAGTAGTGCAGATTATTACTATTTTAACAGAATCGGGTGAGAGCAAAGGATTTATTTTTGGTGAATTTTCAAATGAGCCTCTTAGAATAAAGAGATTTTGATAAAATATCACAGATTTAAGCTTTTTTTTTCTTTTCTTTGAACTGTACATCACAGACGAGTAGTTCAAGGACCGCTGTGAGTTGAAAATCTGATGATTCTTTCTGTTCCTCTAGCGCCAATAAATAGTAATTTTGGTAATTTATGCTTCTTTTTTTTTCTGAGAAAAGATAACATGCCTTTCAAAGTAGCTGACTGGTTTTTGGGTTCACAGAGTTCAGATTGTTATATTAGATCATAGACTCTATTAGATTCAACCTCAGTCACTGATGGTCTGACATTCTTATACGCACAGTATTTTGGTTGCAATAATTGGGTTTAATGAAGATGACCTGAAAACATCAAACTGAAGTTAGAGTAAAGCCAATGCCAGGTCATTACAGGGTGACCATTTAGAAAGCGTTCAGATATCACAGAGAAGCTGGTTTCAAGGCTCCACATAGAGAAAGCCCTCTCTGTATCAGGCAGTTCAGCCAAATCTTATTGAGAATATCCTTTAGTGGATTATACTCGTCCATAGTAGAAATAACTGTACAGAAAGGTGCGCTTGATTGGGGGGAAAAAATCCTCAATTTATCCCAGATCATTATGTTTTCCAGTACATTACGCTGCGCCGTATCTCACGATGAGGACAAAATGGGCCCAGAAAGCAAAAAGGCAATTTAATTGGTGAGCACAGTAAAGATGTAATAGTACCTCTTTGGATGGACTCGTGCGTGCGACTATTATGGAAAATGGGTGATAGAGGCTGCCATAGAAACTGCACGCTGCGAAAATATTGTGACTTTCTAAGAGGTAGAAAATGTCTCCGCTGAACCTAAACTTATGAGTCACCGCAGAATAAGCCCAGATTAAGCCTTTATTTGTATATTCGCGGAGGCTTTGGACTCTCTCTGCTTGGGCCGAGCCAAGTCGCTCGGACTGATCGTCTCCTCAGAGGTGCCACGTCGTCGCTCCTTCGTGACATTTAGAGGGTGCATGTGTGTGTGGTACATTTTTTTTGTGTTATTGAGTTAGTCTCAGCGGATTATGTGCGTAAATAAAACACATTCTTGACAGTTGTCTGTTGGCTCTCAGGCGAATACACTGAAGCTCAGGTGACATGTGACTCCCTGCTAATAAGCCTTGTTAAGCCAGTTAAATAAAAACTTTAGCATATGTATTTCTTGACTGAACCTTTTGTTGCTCCATCGTCACAAACACACACACACAGGAATGTACTGTAAGCACCCAGATAAACTCACAGCTCATCACGTTCCTTATCTGGTAATTTACTGGCAAATCCAGCGTACGGCCTTCTTGATTTTTTTTTTTTTTTGCTGAGAAGTTGTATGATTCACACTGGGAAAAGTGCTTAGTCTGAGTATCAGTACTTCTGCTTTGAGGTCACCGAGTTCCAATTAATCCTACGTTTTAATGTTTTCTGCTTCGGTCCGTGCTGCCACCCGCTTAATCTTCCCCCGCAGCCCATTTCTGCGACGCCGTGTGTTAACAGGTGCTAGGTGGAATGCAGCCACTCTCTTTATACCGTCACCGGTCACTGATGTAAATCAATCTGTTCATGCAGAAGATAGTTAACCAGTGGCAGATCAAAGACACGGAACGAAGCTCTACCTGTCAGGGGTTTGAGGCGTATAGAGCCTGAAGCCAAGAAGCAGGGCGGCTATTCAGCAGCTGCCTCAATGGCTTTGTGAGTGACTGAGTGTGTGTGTGTGTGTGTGTGTGTGTGTGTGTGTGTGTGTGTGTGTCCCTGTGTGTGTGTGTGTTCACTCTAAAATCTTCAATCAGTCAGGGGGTGAAATTTTTTCTTGCTTCTGTTCAGACTCGTGTCCCTCGGTTCATCTGCTCACGCAAACTCCGACAAAAAACAGTTTAATTGATACTCATCTGCAAAATACTTACAATTTTTTGATCCGATCTTTCCGCTGACTCCTCCTCCTCCTCCTCTCCTGTCCTCCCGCTTCACCGAACACCTCCCAGAACCTCGTTTTGCTGGACGCAGGACGTCGGCCAGACCAGTAAACCGTGCAGTAAATCTGACGCACTCCTCGCCGCTTGCCGTCGGGCAGCATGAAGCGAACCCAGCACCGTCAGTGGGCAGCTGGAGGAAGTGTGCGTTTGACAGTGTAGCATTAAGGTTTTGTCTTTACGAGCAAAATGCCGTCGCGTGAAACTCTATCGTTGGTTGTTTGGCCTTGTCTTGTCAGTTGAGAGGTACGGTCGTGTTTTTCCTTCTCTGACCACATCGACTTGTGTTCTGCGGCTACTGACATCAGATAAACTCCGCTGTGTATAAAATGGTTTTATATAACGAGCGTTTGACAGAGAATTACTGTCTGGATCACTTGACTTATTGCCTGAGGATAGAATTACAAGATTCCATTTACGAGTTCAAGGCTGTGTACAGTGAGCTTCGTCCTTTATGGATTAAAAATACTGGCGTTTCTTTTTCTTACTCTGCTATATTTTTATATGAATTGTTCACCAACAAACACAGCTACACGTTTAATTAATTCAATTATTTGAATGTTTACAGGTGGAGCGTGTAAATCTCTAGATACCACTTGAAGCTTTTATTTACTTCAACTTGAGAAAGAGCAGCACCTTTTATTTGGCGAAGACTCTGTTTGTGGTGCTAATTTGCTCCTAATGTTGTTAATTCCACATTTAAAGCCTTCCAGCAGTTCATGACTTGGCACAGCTGGAGGAAGTGTTGAAGCTCATTAAGAGAGGCTTAAACATCAATGACTCCAAAAATATCTATTGTATGTAATTGATGCAGTTTAAATTCAGTTTGAGTACAGTGTGATGGCATTGTGCTGATTGAAATAATGTGTTTTATGTGGTTATACTGTATATTGTGACTCGTTATAGTGTCGGTATAGTGTTCTTCTCTCTTCATTTGTTTCTTGGTCTTATTTTCAGAGTTTATGCCATTAATTTAATGAATATCCCAAAACATTATCTGGGATTTTCATGTGCATCTAATTGAAATTTATGCTTTAATGGCTACATCACAGGTGGCATTGTCTTCGGCCTTGGTTTTTGTAAAACTGAATATCCTCCCTCCTCCGTCTAGTAAAAAACTAACGTACACACCACCTCGTTTTTAGAAGAAAATCCATCCACACCTAACCGCATTAGTGCGTTGTTAAGCACATTCATATTCTACGTGAGGATGTTAGAACTCCGACGACAGGAGCGACAACCAGGACATACGGAAATTGTCACGCCATTCCTCCGGGAGCACGTCTCAAAGTTCTCCCACCAGCTGGCAGCGCGTCTCGGTCTGACCCAAAACCGGCAGCGATGTCTTTGACGGAGAACATGCCTCGGACGTGGAATGGCAAGGTGGTGGAAAATAACCGTCCTCAGCGTCGTCCTTCGCCTGTGTTCTTGTTTGTGGAGCAGTATCTGGGCCTGGACAAGAGACAACGTTAACACAGTTCTGAGGGCATCCACACTGCTTCCAAATGTAAACACAGGCCACATATGAATGTAAAGAACATATTCAGGCACAAGCAGTTTCGAAACCTAAAACCCCGGTTATTGACATCCACATACAGATGCATAAACTGAGGATTCGCAGATCTTTACTTTGGTCGGAGGTTTTTGAAAGGATCGTTTTTAATGCTGTAAATCTACGTTTTCATGTGGATGACAGACAAAATCGTAGAAAAATATCTTTGTTTTGTGAGATACCCTGCTGTGTGTAGACAAGGCCTTACTGACGCTACCAGGTTGTTAAAGATTTTCTCTAAAAGTTAGTTTCTAAACATGTTTCCATCCACCTAAAGCATCTTCACGCTGTTATATCAAGATATTAGGTCTAAAATATTTGACTCTGTCAGCATCACAGTGATGAAGAAACTCTGTGTAAATCTGAACCTCTTAAAGAATTCTGTGAACGCTGAGCGCACCTAATCTTTGAGGACAGCTGTCAGTCCCAATCAGAGGTAGAAAAGCTGAAAGACCACAACTGACAACTTTGTCTTGACCTGTTGAGCCTCCTCATTCCTCCCTATCTTCTTTTTTTTCTTCCTTTCGCCTCCTGTCTCTGTTTGTTTTCCTCCCTCCAACCCCTGACTTAGCCCTTATTAGTGCATCTGGGCCGAGATGATGCCGAGTGTTTGTGTTGGTTGTCCTTGAGAGTAAGTGATGACACCGATGATAAAAAGGCAGCATGACCCGACACCTGGGCCGCATTAGAAACAAATGACTGTGAACAGCTGCCTCCGTCTTCTGTTTTTATGCGCCAGTAATCCTGAGCTGCATTGTCTGCGCTGCATTATCATCCCTCGCTGCGAGATACTGGACACTGGGCAGCGATAGGTAGGGGAGGGACGTGAGGGAGATGAGGCTTCTGGCTGCTGTTAATGAGCTTCCTCTGAGGTGGACCGGACCTCTCCTTTCTAGCTCATAGTCTGGGAATGCTGTTTCGCTGGGAACGATACTCCTTCATCCATCTGTCAGTCCCACACAGATACTGTTCCTTTTGCCCCACGTTCCTGTACTTACGTCCCCCTTTTTTTTTTCTTGAGCGACAGAAACCACTGACCACACGAGTATAAGAGTTGGCCGATCATCTAAGCGGGAAAGGGCGCTGATTGAAATCACAATCTAAAATATATGTTCTCTTAAATCATAGTCTCTAAATAACAAACAACCTGAAGGCGAAACACTCCTCTGCTTTTTGCCCCAAGGCTTGTAATCCCAAAGCAGCCAAGAGCAGAAATCTACAATCACTTAACAGGTCACTGGTTCAACCCTTTCGTTTTGGCATATGGATCTTTTGCGCTCACATTTACAGCACTTTCAAAAATCCATAGCGAGCGTCCTGAGAAGTCTGTGCAGCGTTAGAATAAGTGTCTCACTTACTGTAAAGCATTTATCTCAGATTCTTATAAAATCTGCAGACCGGTTTTGGCAGACCGACTTATTCCCTGGCCGGAGTTGAAAGTGGCCACAACCTTGGACTCCCTCTTCAATCATAAAACACAAGACAGGAAAGCAGGGGCAAGAAAGACACAGTCCTGCGGTAGCGTGGGTTTGGACGCCGCTCACAAATAACAGGTTTATTATTGTACACGCATAAGTATATCTATCAAAGGAGGGGTTTCATGGTTACGACTGGATAATGAACTCTGTTCTCATCAGAACTCAGACAGAAAATAAGCAACGGGAGTGTGAGAAAATTACTGTTAAAATGTTTATGAGTTAGCGGTTGTTTACTTTTTTTAACATTAAAACCTTTTATGTGCGACATTTCATGCTTTCCACGGATCACTCTGTTTATTCCACAGGTGAACGTCTTTGGTACGAACACAGAAAGAGAACAAGACGTTGGCTGTGGCCTGATTTTTTCTTTTTTTTTTTGTTAGTGAGTAAATCGTATCAAATGTCCACCATGCTGGAATGAGCATCTTATACTGTAGCGGTAAATTAGATTAGCGATGCTGGCTGATGTGTGCGGGGAGACAGCTTTGATGTGATTGTGTCGGGCTCCACATCGCCTAACAGAGTTTTGGCTTTACACGGAGAGCAGTGGAGCTGGAGCATTGAATCCTCCCTGTGGGTGTAGCTGCTTAAAAATAAACATGTATAGATTCCTGTAATACAGTTTTTTGAGGGTTTTTTTTTTTTACAAGCATTTCTAACAAAACTACAAATAGTTGCATAAAAACACAGGCACCTGAGGCACACCACAAGCCACGGACAGATCAAATAATCAGCACTGTGTTTTTGGATTGAAGGAAACTGGAGATGCTCTTAAGGGTGTGCGTGAGTGGACTCGTCTAACTAGTGTGTCATTACGATGCCAGCTCCTGGCCACTGGCTTGGCACAGCGAATCCTTATTGGGAGTCAAATTCAAGTTGACTTACAGCCAGTGCGCTCTTCCCAGCGGGTGATTCCATCCCTCAATATCTTCATCATGGACAGTGCTGTTTTCTCACATCATAACTAACCTTGGGGAATGATGCTCCTTTATCTGTGTGTTGATGTTGCTCAACAACAGGGAGTCTTGGGACTTTTTTTTTGCCCAAATGCCTCCTAGTGAATAACGGTTGGCTGATTGCGAGCATCATAGCATGTCGTGAAACGCTTCGAGCGGCCCTCTGTAAAACCCTGGAATTTTATATTGTAGTTTACCACACACACAGCATCCAAGTAACGCATGAGTTGGCTTAAACATGTTCTACACTGGTGTAAAACCCACCGCTGGTGACCGAGGATGTAATGAAATTAGATAGGTATGGCTTAATTGCGAGTGCGTGCTGTTTCTCTTGTGTGCCGCAGCGATTGCTTCTGCAGCTCAAACCTCGTTCTCTTTACTACCTGGACACTGTTCACAATGTTTTGTAGGAAAACAATTAACTTTTTATGTAGCTCTGTTAATTGCTGTGACCTTTTAGTTGAATATTTTATGATACTTTTCCTACACGCTATAAAGAGCAATTTCGACAAATAAATTGTTTATAAGGGAAACATGAGATCGTTCGGTTGAAGAAACTGTGACGGCAAATTGATGCTCTTTCAATATACTGATGGAGAGTAACTACGTATATTTCATTACAATTTTGAAATTTTACTTAAGTAATGGTAGAAAATGACTACACAGTTGTGTTTCTTCTGCTTAACAATTAGTAATCCTGGTTAGACGTCAACCAGCTGCAGTAAAATGCTGCTCCTGCTGTTTTTGCATTGATGCGTCACTACTGACACCCCAGTTGCATCATTCATGTTTCTGCAGAACACTTTTGTTGTTTTACTTTGGTTTTACTTATAGGTAAGATTTTTAAAAAAGGGAAAATGCCTGTAATGGCTCTGTATGGTCTAAAGTTGATGAAGCCCAGTTTGACTAACTTTTTTCCCCGTAGCTTTCCAAATGTCCACATTGAATGCTTTGCTGGGTGTACTCCAAAGATCAAATCCAACTGACACCAAGTTGCTGTTTAGATAAGATTCTTTAGTTCACAAAAAAAAAAAAAGAAATTTACAGACGGAAAAACATAAAGCAAACGAGGATACAAAAGTATGAGCAGTCAAAAAACTGTTTGGCTCCATGCCATCATTCATTTTCCCAGGATCCCTTGCAAATTTAAGGGACCCTAATATAGTGAACCAAAATATCAAAAACAAATCAATAAACCAAAAGACCACACTAACACAGAATTCAAATATCCAAAAATATGATTAACAACATTTAACCAAATAACAGATAAATTTAGCAAAATAAAAATGTTAATCATAATCTATATCAAAGTTACTCTTGAACAAAAAATCAAAACCAAATAGAAATAATCGTGGTAAAATAAGAACCAAATCCAGAATCAAAGAAATAGATTTAGGCTCCTACAGGCTCCATCTTAAATAGTTAAACAGTGTTAAATTATAGTAATTAATGATTATTTTCATTGTCTGTCAATATATAAAGTCAGAAAATACGGTCTAACACAGATTTGTAAAGTTGAAGGCCTCCGCTTGTGTTGTTTTGTCTCTTCACCAGTTCAAAATCAAATTATACTTGATACACAAAGGTAACAAAAAGAAGTCATCACACTGGAAAAGCAGCAATCAAAATGCTAAAAGCTGCTAATCGTTTCTGATCAAATGACCACGTGACTGATATATCGTCTCTGTCTCCTCCATGCAGCCCTGAAGAGATCCTTTGAGGTGGAGGATGTTGACACTTCATCCCACTCTTCGCCCGGCACCCGGCGGACCACCAGCTCCCCTCATCGTAACGCCATGTCTCCCACCAGCATCTACTACCGTGACCTGGGCACCGCCGCCCCGGCCACCAACAACAACAACCTCAACTACACCCAACCCCGCTCCATCATGGGCGGAGGAGGCTCCAAGACCCCCGAGCCCGTGTCGCGCCGCTCTGAACTCTCCATCGACATCTCCTCCTCCAGCAAGCAGGTAGACAACGCCACCAGCCCCGCATCCACGCGCTTCGTGAGCAACAGCGCCCTGAAACGTCCCGAAGTCCTGGGACACTCCAAGACCCCCGAGATGACCCACAAGAGGGAGGTGACCTTCGCCAAGACGCCGACCGACTCCCCGGTGATACGCCGCAATGAGGGCAACAACAACAACAACGGGTTCAGCAGAGCCCCTGAGCAGAATCACGCTCGCAAGTTCGAGCCGCCCAGTCCCGGGGATGTGCGCAAACCTGAAATCAGCATCACCAGAGCTCCTCCGGAGAACAACGGCCACCACCCGGCAGTGCACCACCCGCACCACCCCAACCCTCACCACAACACCATTGTCACCACCTTCCGCTGCTCTTCGCCCAACCACGCCGGACGCAAATCCCCCAACCCTGACAGTAAGTCTGCTTTAACCATCTATCAGTCCAACACACTTGTTCTAGCTTCCAGTTATGGCCTGAAGCTGCCCAACACGTCTCCTAAACTCTGATTGAAAACAAATCTGAAACAGTGGGACTTTATGAGAAACATAAAGTGGTAATCCTGGGGATTTATTAGGTGATATGTTAGCTTTTATTTCAGTTTCCTGCTTGGGAAACAGAAGTTTTAGAGTCACTTAATATTTCTGTTAAAAGACACCAAACACAAACCTTTGTAATAAAAGTAATAAAAGGCGTTGTGCATTTTGAATAATGTCTACGACTGACAATAATGTCGCAAGGGTTTTAATTTTGATGTGGAAACCAGCGACTTGTTAAGTCTTGGTAACGACCTGATTGGATGCTATCCTAGTTTTTAATTTAAGATCTCCATTTAAAAGTGATGAATGATTTGTATTTTACAACACATCCTGATAAACAAATTGAGAGATTAAAAAAATGTATATGGAAATTAGGACATTGTCAGTCAATTTGATTAAAGAAAAAAACATATCCTTGAGTTATTTAGACAGAGAGACAACAAAATGTCGTTCTAATCTTTGCTAGTTACAAAAAAATGCATGTATTATCTAGTCAGTACTACATTGTTGTGATTGCTATCTATGTGACCTTGGCTTGTCTGCAAAAATGGGTTTACCTTGTTGGTAATTTAAAAAAAAAAGCTGCACAACAAACAAGTGAAACAAGTTTGTACTTTGGTTAAGTACGCTGAAGTTAGCTCTCCTCTGTTTGCAGCATGTCTCCCTGTACTGCAGCTTTGTTGTTGTGGCTGCTCTTGTGGATGGATGTTCTTGGATTTTAGGTTGTTGTTGATGATGAACTATTTTTGCCAAGTGGTGCTTTGGTTCTGCGATTTAGTTCACCAGCTCGTGTAATTGCTTCAGAATCGACTTACCAGTTTGGTGTGGCAATGCCGTCAGCGGAAAAGAGATTAAAGTGAGTGTGAGAAACTGTCTAAAAACTCAAATAAAACCAAATTGCATTTTCTCATGTGACGGGAAAAACAGCAACTTTTCATTTAGCTCTCCTTCTAATCCCGCTGGGTGAAAAACGTTGGCGTCACATTTTCCAGATTACATTTGATTTGGATGCATTTGGATTTTCTCTTGGACTTTACATCTTTGTGCTCTTTTCTCTGCTCACGCTGGCCCGAGTATCGGATCTCTAAACGAGAAAAAAAGCAGCACCAGGAGCAGCCTGTTTGATTAATCTGATGTCTGTCAGTAATGGCTGCGTCCTTGGAGCCCCGTCTGTCGGGAGAAACGGCAGACTGTTTGTCTGTATTTGTGGTAATCCACATCTCTTCTTAATGTCATATTGGAGCCAGGGTGGTTTTTCTGATGTGATGAAAGCACAACCTTTGCAGCACCAGAAGAGTAGTCGGGCAGTTAAATAGTAATTAGTGTTGGAGTTGCAGTAAAGCTATTTGGGGACAAGACGGATAGATGCTAAGTTAGTTCTGTATGATGCAACTTATGACGGGATCCAACAACTTCCAGATTACAGTTTGTATTTATATTTATGTTCACTCAAACTTGTTCTAGTGTCATTTAAGGCCTCAAGGTACTGCAGAGGTCTCAGAATCAGAATCAGAATCAGAACCTTGAGGCCTTAAATGACACTAGAACAAGTTTAAGTCACCCACATTACAGCATTAATTACGGATCTAAAGACAAATCTAAGGGATAAACTTAGAAAAATAAGTCAATTGAATCACTTTCATTCTCTTCAAAACACTTTAAACAATGAAAACTGAAGATACAGCAAATCAATCTAACCTTATAGCAAAGATATTCGATCTCAGAACCACTATGTGCACACTTATGCACTTTAGTTCATCCAAATTTTCTAAATGGAAAGAAAACATTTAATCAAAATAAAGAGGTACAAAATTCTGTTACTCATTCTTACATAGAGCTCAGTTATATTAGTGAATATAGTGAGATAAGCAGCACTATACACTTTTCAATGCTTTTTTTCTTTGATTTCAGTTTTTAAATGTCTGCTTAAAGGTGGAGGATGCGATTCTAATTCAACACACTTTTAATCAAATTCACTTAATATCTCCCTAATAGTCCTCTAGCTGTCTGCTCTGTATTTGTACACAGCCCTGGCTCTGTAAATAAAAAAGTGGCTTGGACCAATCCCAGTAACCCTATTCCAACATGTCCTTTGTACATTTGTGCTGATGCATTTTTTTTTACCTTAATAGGACGGGAACAAAGGTGGAGGGGACGTGAGTTGGAAAAGGGGATAGTCTCACATAGCAGGACTATTTCCACAGAGATAGGCAAGATCTGGCTTGTCTGTGTTTCTTTAAACCAATCACAGTTGTCTTGGTGCAAAGCCCAGGATGCAGTGATGGTGCCCCTGCCAAATATCAACAGGGAATTGTTTGGGTGGAAAATTTGCATGCAGGGAGGCCAGCACTGTAATTAAAATGGCTAATCACTACAAGAACCAAGTAGCCCTGCCTTAATCTAAATCCTCAGCAAAACTTGCCACTTGCGGCATGTACATTGCTCTTTGGAAGTTGTTGTTTCCTGTTTCCTGGAGGAAAGGGGGTTTTAAAAACAGCAACACACAGATAGCGGACGGAAAGGAATAAGCCGGATGAATGCACAGCGTAAAGTCGGTTTATAAGCCACCCAAAGTCTGTATCTCATGCGTTGGACTAGAAAGGAGGCAGTGGGAGGGATAAGGAATCTGGCACATGCTCACGTTCTAAATATGCTAACTGGTCAAATATCAACAATCTCCAGAATCACAGACTTCAGCTTTAAGTGGTCAGGATAAACATTAGGGACAGACATGTACTTATGGTGCATGCACAAACATGTGTTTTTTTCATTTTCCCCTATGTGGAGTAAGCATCTACCAAGCCCTCTCACAACCACCCAACTAGATCTTTGTAAGTCTGGGCTCATTTAGAAGTATAGCTGACTCACATAACAGCATATTAACAATATCTAGACAATGTATATAGGACATTTTTTAGGGTATTGCATGGAAGTAAAGCCTGAAATAATAGATTTTTTGGCTATTAATTTGGCCGACTAGTTTTCAGACAACCATTTGGAAAACTCAACGTATGACCATAAAGCTAAGAGGAGCTGCAGATTCTAGTTATAATTCTGTCTGTTCATCACCATAAGTAAAACTTTTCGTCACCTTGTCCTCGCATCCTCAGTTGATCCAGTGTCATTATAAAGAATGTGGATTATAGCCATACAACCAATCCCGCTACACGTGTTATCTATTTATTCCTGCATTTAGTCACGTATGCAAATAAATGGTTGCTAGCTTGCAACATCACAGAACTACGGAGGAAAACTATGTTGTATTGGAAAACTCTATTAAGTGCTTTGCCAAGTATTTCATAATTACGTCTCGATGAAATAATTTGGGGTGTGTTTTCCTGTTGATTTAGGTCATTCAATGTTCACCCGTCCCGGTTCGCACTATTATACGTTGAAATGTGACGCTTTGTATAATTCGGCAGATGTCCTGTTGTCAGACGTCAAACAATGTGTGCGCCCGTGAGCCTCTGCTGCGGTATGTCGTGTTGGACCTGCAGTGTTTTACTGCACAGGACCGTAAATCTCTGGGCTGTGTCTGCGCTGAAAGTTTTACATGGTTCTCTTCGAGACAACGGGGGGTTGTAGACGCTTATTTGTCCACGGGGAGAGGCCGTAATGGGGGTCTAAATGGACAGTGACTTGCCTGAAGGGTCCAGTGGCTGTGACTGGGCCCACCCTGTTCAGCTCTACCTCATGATCAGGAAATGTCCAACAACAGCAACACTTACTTGTAATAGCACTGCAGAATGTTTGATATTTTGCCCTGTTGTTCCAGTTGTAAATGGTTTTAATCGACACATTTGTGGGGAAATTGTAAGAGAGCTATTCACAACACCACAAGCAAAAAAATGGCTGATCATTGTTTTGTTATTGTTCCATACGAGTGTGTTTTTTAGGAGTTAAATAAGGTGCCTTCCTGCCCATTCAGTTTTTCCAGCGGGGAAATGAAATCACACATCACACCAGTGCACACGGAGCTCGCTGTTCTTCCTTCCGTGTTCTCTCCGTGCGATTGTTTCCCCTGCAGCGTGACCTCACCGCACAGCGCTTCCTCTCTCAGGGGTCATGTGATCCAAGTCGGTCAGCTTCCCAGCCAGCATCCCTCCGTACTTTGATCCGAGCATCACAGAGAACGAGATACGCCAGGATGTTTGTGTAAAAGGTCGGCACGAAAAGAGCCGTGGACACGCATCCACATGGCACCGAACCGCGGTTGTTGGTGGATCGCTGATGTGCAAATACGTCATTTTCGGGGTCGGGGGGAGCGTTGAAGTCAAAAGAAGTCACGCAGTTCAATTGCTTTTTATTTATACAGCACCAAATCATAACATGTGTCATTCTCAGCGTCTCAGGGAACTGTATGCAGTCAGGTCAGTACAGTATTAGAGAGACAGACCCAACAAGTGCCCCTCGAGAGAGAGCAGCAGGGAGGAGAAACTCCTTTTAACAGACGGAACCGGGATCAGGGCGGCACGCAAAGGCACAAATGCACTTTGGGCCATGAAATTAACACATGCTGCAGATTTTCTTGGTTTCATGCGTACCAATCCACATTATTCACACCCTGAGATGCCCTCAGTGTGCTCAGGATAGTAACCATTACAACAGGGGATCTTATGAGAACTTGGAAACTGATAGAGACGTGCATGGACATCACATTTTGGATTATATTGCTAGAGTAGTTAATTTTTTTACATTTATTTTTTATTTTTATTATTTTATTATTGTTATTTGTTTTTTTTATATTTATATATTTTTAAAAAATCTTTTTAATATATATTTTAAATATTTTTTTATTTTCCTTATATTTTTTAGTTTTTATTCTCTTTGCTATTTGATCAGATTAAGTAGCGAAAAAAGGGGAAGAAAAAATGCATATCAAACAAGAGCTCGGCTCGTAAGAACTTAAAGAATTCTAGTCAGGTTTGCAGCGAAATGTACATAAAATCTTGCACAAGACATCCAGAATTATCCACTTTATGTCATGTGGGGCCATAAAAATACATTTTTATATTTCGCTCAATTCATCTATAACACGGCTTCAAGTGTTGGAAGAAGCAGATAAAGAATGTGTATGTTAATGACTTTAAAGTGACGTTAATTTGCCGTCGCATATTCAAGAAAATGTGACCGCCACCTCAGGCTTGGAGACACTGGACTCCCTCTGATTGGTATCTGCTCCACCTCTGAGCGCTCGGCTCAGACGAGGCACCTTATCTCGACAGGCAGGCCTGCTGTTCATCAAGCCATCAAACATCGCACAAAGAGCTCTATCTAACATCTCTAGACAGAACAGCTCGGACAAGCTGCGGTCAGAAATAACCTTATCACTCATCATACCAGCTTTCAAATTTAACAAACTTTGTCTCCCCCAGAGACCTTCATTTCCAGCCCATTGAAAGCTTGCAGCAGGAGAGTTTCTGCACTAAAATAAGGCTCAAAGTTGCTTTCATTTTAATACGAAAGATGAAGTTCCTCCTTTTTACAGTATCTAGACAGTGGAAAGGTCGTCACACGGAGAGGTTGACCATCAATAGTGTCCTTATCGCTGGGATGATGGGACTGGTAGGTTATCAGCGGGGTCGCATCCAGTATCCTCGTTTACTTACTTCTTTAATGTTTTATTGTGATAAGGGTGAAAAAGAGTTTCGGAAATGGAGCAGAAATCAAACGTATCTCTTCATAATCAACTTGAGCGCTGGAGAAAGGAAAGCTATAAATAACCAGAAATGTGTATTTAACGGGTGTTGCTGAGGCGTCACTTCGCGTCTTCCTGTCGTGACGTCGAAGAACAAAAGAGACGTCCTCGTTTCGGCCGAGCCGATGCTTTGTTCAGAGCTGGAGTATGCGGTTAAATTGCCTAAATAAACGGATTATCTCGTCCTGCATTTGTTTTCATAATTGAGGTGCCGTCATTATGGAAGAAAGAGCAAGTGAAGCCATTTGTCTTTTGGGATTGACCTTCTGAAAGTGGAGAGAATGGACCCGAGGAGGGCGGAGGGTGATTTGTCTCTGCCTGTCCACGGGTCAAAAAAGGGCACACACACACACACACACACTCTTTTTCATCTCAGATTTTTTTTTTCTGTCTTATTTTTGTTGTCTCTCATCGACACACCTACACCAGCACACACACACACACACACACACACACACACACACACGTATATGCACCCTGAGGCTGAGGCATATCCGAGGTCAATCCTCTCCCAGTGTAATTACTCTGGACTGATCCCAGACCATTACTCAGTGCGACCTGTCGGCTAATTACCCAGAAAAAAAAAAGAGAGAGAGAGAGAGAGAGAGGGAGAGGCAAAAAAAAAATTTTTAGCCTACGTGCTTGTGAGGTGGAACTGCTGTTGACTGAGAATAGCATCGTAGTTAAGTTTTAAATGTGGAGTTCGATTCTGACTTCGACCCGACTGCTCAGTTTCGCTTTGTCTGACATGTCCTCATTCTGGATTTTTTAGAAAAAAAACCCTCAAGGCAAGCAACACGAGTGTAATGATGGAGGACTTTGGTTGCCCAATGACCGTTACATAAAAGGAATGTAACAGGAATTGAAACTGTTGCATTGTTGCCTGAGGAAACGTCTCTTAGACCCTCCTGCCGTCACTCTTTAATGCTTCAAGTCCGAGAGTTACTTTTTGGTAACTTCAAAATAAAAAAAGTTGGAATTCCTTAAGTCAGGGTTGTCGAACTCTGGTCCTCGAGGGCCGCAGTCCTGCATGTTTTAGATGTTTCCTTCTTCCAACACACCTGATTCACATGATCAGCTCATCATCAAGCTCTGCAGAAGCCTGATAACGATCCTGATCTTTTGAATCAGGTGTGTTGGAAGAGGGACACATCTAAAACTTGCAGGATTGCGGCCCTCGAGGACCAGGATTCGACACCCCTGCCTTAAGGTATCACTACCTAATTTGTCTCAGCTCTTCCATTTCCATGTTGAGCTCAGGTTTGGTTAGTGTTTCCTTTAGCTTGAAGTCTAATTTTTATAGTGGAATTGTGTCTGTACTTTAAGAAGATAATCTTGCACTGAAGCACAAGACTGCAAAATAATGTGCTGTTTTGCTCACTTAAAGTCAGCAAGCCTCCAGCCTGTTGCAGCTATCTTCTGGTTCAGCAATGTGAACAGTGACAAGTGTCACTTCTCATTATCCTGAATATGCGTCTCACTGTTGATGTGCTTCCTCCACCGGCCACCAGGAGGCAGTGTGTGACAGGTAAAATCTGGTTAGAGGCTGAATGTGGCTGATAGGTAAAATAAAACTCTATTACCTTGTTTTGTTTTTTACAGCCAGTGTCTTTTACAAATAGAACTGAAACATGTGATCCTTAGTATTGTGCTTTCTTTCATGGCTGCAGCTTGATGATGAAACAGGGTCAGAAACTTGGACCACACTGGTGCAACCGCTGCAGAAATGCATCACCAAAGGGATGTCAGGCTTTTCCGTTTACATCTGATAAAAGTTTTTTACACTCCAATGCATCATGTTGGACAGAGACTTATTCAATATACTGCTTTGCAGCTCTTTGAAGTGTGCGGACACTAACAAGACTCGACATGAAATGTTTTCCTCATTTGTAATGAACATCTTACACTGGAGGAAGGGGGTGGAGCTGACCAATGGGAAAGCGACAGCCACTCTGCCCCAGATAAGTGGACTCACAAAGATACACACTCACACACAGTTCCCCTCTCCCCCAGATAAGGCTTTCGGAAGTTGAAGTTTACATTGAGCATCTGGGGGAAGTCAAGGGTTAAAGAAGTTTCCCACCACTGCAGAAAGACCTTTGTCCTTTTCAGTCATTATGCCAAATCCCACTGCTGCTGTAAACTCCCCTCCCCTCTTCATTCAATTTCTTGTGCAACCCCAAGATACTCGCATATTTCACTTCACATTTAGAAGCACATGCGTATTCAGGCACACACTACTTCACTCCACTCTTATCAGACTGCAGCCATGACTGTGCTCACACGTTGTCTTCCACAGGGAGTTTTACAAAACAGCTTAACTTTAAACATCAACCTGGCTGTAAAATAAAAGACAGATACAATGATGTGGGCCATCAGAGCCTGATGAAGCAAACCAAGATAGCGCTTCGTCTCATCTGACATTATCTCGTGTGAATCCTCCCTCTTGTTTATCCAGATATGAGACTCCGCCGTGTTTCCTTTGTCCAAGAAACTGATGGGAAAATCATATCTCTTATCTTGGCTGCGACAATGAAGCCGGAGACGTGTTGAATCTTGAAATGGGTGGAAAAAAAGCGCTGTGCCAGTATGAGCCATGGTTTTTTCAGTGTCATCAGTCAAACTTTGCTGACTTGAGAGAACTGATGTGCAGCCAGTGGCCTGTCAGGCAGCCTGTCAGATTAAGGATTAATTCTTCTACCACACATGCAAGGCAGCCAGTTATCTCAGGAAAAACAAAAACAATAGCCACGAGGGGAATAACTTGCATTAACATCATAGTACAGCAGCAATACATGCGTATACAGTAATTACATTTCCGAAGCTGACAAATACAGTTTCTCTCTCGTTCAAGTCAGTTTTGTTTTTTTTATAGCATCAATTCACAACGTAAGTCATCTCAGGGTGTTTTGCATAGTCATTTAAAGACCTTACAATATTTTATTATAGAGATAAACCCAACAAATCCAATGATTCCCTTCAAGCAAGCACTTGGCAACAGCTAGAAGAAAATTAATTCATTTAACTGGAAGAAATCTCAGAGAGAACCAGGCTCAGGGAGGGCAGCCATCTGCCTTGATCGGTTGGGGTGAGGGGAAAGGTGGGACAGAAAAGGATAGCAGAGAGACAAATAACAAACAAGAGACACCGGGAAGGTTGGTGGGTCCAGTAACTGCAGATCAGAACTGTACAGCTGCAGAGATATCTGAAGAGAGTAGAGACAATGCAATGGTGGCACATGAATACCAGTGTATGAAACAAAGGAGTGGACAGGTGCTCAGTGCATCGTGGGAAGTCCTCCTGCGGTCTTGGCCTACAGCAGCATAACAAAGAGCTGGTTCAGGGTCACCTGAGCCAGTCATAACTATGAGCTTTTATCAAAAAGGGAAAGTTTTAGGCCTAATCTCTACAAGTACAGAAGGTGTCTGCCTCCCAAACACAAACTGGGACCTGGTTCCTGATGACTGAAGGCTCTGCTTCCCATTCCACTTTTGAAAGCGCTGGGGAGCACAGGTAAGCCTGCGTTTTGAGAGCGAAGCGTTCTAGTAGGACATTAAGATGCTACGATGCCTTCGAGACAAGCTGGAACTTTGGCAATAAGGACTTTGTATTCAAACTCTTAGTGATCGAGGAGTGTTGATATATTTGAAATTAGGTGAGTAAATGTGGTCTTAGTGACTTGTCTAGTCAGACCATGTGCAAAGCAACTACTTTATATTTACACCCAGAGAGACTTTAATTAATGAAAGAAGAAATGCTCATATTAAGTCAGTTTCTCTGTCAATGATGTTTTATNAAATGCTCATATTAAGTCAGTTTCTCTGTCAATGATGTTTTATTCACTTGTTGTCTGACAGAGAACATGCTGGAAAAACAATGATAATTCTGTGTCTGTGTGTGTGTGTGTGTGTGTGTGTGTGTGTGTGTGTGTCTGTGTGTGTGTGTGTGTGTGTGTGGACAGACAGATGGCCTTTAGTGCCACAGTCCCGCCATCTGCTGCAATGAGTAGTTTAGGGAGCAGAGGGATTCATGTGTGATGGTGTGTGTCTGTTTGAAGTGAGCATGTGAGGAAAATAAATTTAAAAAAAAAATAAGAGCACACAGTCTTGTCCCTTCTGTTGTACCAACTCTAAGTGATTATCCAGTTAAGTGTCCGACTCTAAGATGATACGGCAGCTTTTGGCCATTTTGCATCAGACTGAAGCTGATTGGTTGACTCGCTGTAAGCTTGTATAGCCATTGCGACTGTCTTTTCCCAGCGTGTTTGCTCATAGAAACCAGTGCAACTGACACAAGGTTGATGCACAGTTGTGGCTCTGGGTATGAACCTACTGGTCTTTCTGTGTGGAATTTCCTCTGGGTGCTGCATTACAAACACACACACTGTAGATTAGTTGGTGATTCTAAATTGGATGAATGTCAGTGTGCATGGTTGTCTATTTGTGCTAAACCTACGTTGAACTTCTCCAGGGTGTGTCGCCCCAAATTTTGCATATTAACCGCTCTGCAGGATAAGGCAGGTGAAGTTTATCTAAGGAGCTGGAATTGTGCATAAAATCTGGTCTCCACTAATCATGTTTTGGAGATTTTTCTCTGTCAATTGGAACTAAAGACAATGAAGGCACCTACATGTGATCTTGCAAAGTGTGAATTCATGACGCTGGGTGCTAAGATGCTATTCTAAGTATAGTTAGTATATTTAAATCCAGCAGTGGAGTAGTTTTATGAGTAAATAAAAATCTATTTCGATATTAGAATGTGCTCTGAAGTGACATAAATAAAATACAAATCACCAAGATGCATCATGAAGTGTAGCTTCAGCATCATTTATTCTGTTGCCAGGCATGTACAAGTGAAATTTAACTCTCATCTAAACTAAAATGATAACAAACGTGCATTCACTATCTACGCGTTGAGTTCAGGCGTAATGGAAGCACTCCATGCCTTTTCTGTTAGTAATCCTCAGTGCCTCTTCTTAGCTTAAGTAGTCTTTCCTTTTTCACCCTGCAGATTAATGTGTTAGATTAGCTGTGCAAGCCTTCTGCAGAGACGTGCTGCTCAGCTGACTGATTGGTTTCCTCGGTTCGGAACGAACGGGCAGTTTTTTTATCGAATCATTAAGCCTGCTCCGGTCTTAACTTTGCAATAATCGGAAAAATTTGGCACGGACTTTAAAAGCACTGATCTGGGACCGAATCTCGTGCTATGAGTGAGATTTGCAATGATAATTTAGGGATTTAGATAATGCGCCTGCAGCTTTGTGGTTTTCGGACAATTAAGTTCTTCGAAGAACACCATCGTCTGTCGGGAGAAGGCTTGACGGGGGAGCTCGGAGGAACTCGGGGTGAACTTTCACCTCCGGCCTCGATGGAGTGAAGTTCTTGGGTGATGCTACGCAGCAGACTGCAGACATCAACATCACTCAGGAGAAGAGGAGGCAGATGGAGGAAGAATGCACAACTGAAGCGGGAAAGGGCAAGTTGCCTCGGATGAGTTGCTCTGTTACGCGCAGTGAGATTCAACATTGGCTGGAAACGCTTTTTGTTGTCCAACCCTTACAAACAAATTGTGAATGTCACACCGGTTTAGAAAGATAATCGTCTGTGATCTCTAAAAGCAGAAACTCTCTGTCTCTCTCTTCCTCTCTGCTTTCCTGTCTCTGCACTTGGAAGGTTTTTATTATAGATAATTAGCATCATAACTCGGTTAGATGTTTCTCGAAGACAAGCAGCGACCGCACAAAGAGCTTAATCACAGAGCTCCTTCCGTCTTTGCCTTCGTTTTCTGAGTTGAGTCATTCCTATCTCTCGCCCCCGCAGATCTAGCGAGGGGCCAGGGATTCCCCAGAAGGCCGATCCCCTGGAGTCGCTCTGTTTATTGTTCATCAGGGAAGGCTTCGACTCCAGAACATGATGAGAGAGCGCATGTTGGTGTGTGTGTGTGTACTGGAAAAGAGTAGTTAGTTCAATAAGCTCCTAGAGTCGTACATCTTTAACAGCAGCTGCCACGTAGAGAGAAGGCTAGAAGGCTGGAGTTTTATGTCTTAAATCCTGCTGAAAGGAACAGAGAGACGAACAGGGCTTTGCAAGGAGAGATGACTTCTACTTGCAGTGAGATATACAACAACCACAAGACGGAACCCCTCTGTGAGTATCTGTTCAGTTCTTGGCTTTAGAGCTCGGCTGTTTGAGACAATCGCTCTACAGAGATAGGAGAGCTGCCTGGTTCCCATTAAGGCCAATCAAGCCGAGGCAGGATGAATCCTCTTCAGATGGGAATGTGGGAAAAGGATGCATAGAGAAATGCTGGTTGAACTTTTTTTTTTCTTCTTCTTCTTCTTGCATTTTACATTGTTTTAAGTTGTAGAAACATGGTGCTGAGGTGGTTTGATTTAGAAGAAAACTTAAATTGAGCACATGGGGTAATAGCTAACTCTGTTTGTCAAAGCTTTCTGTGTGAAGGAGTCCAGCTGGGGAAGCTTTGGTGGCTTAAAACAGACAGAAAGACATCACGGGCAAACACTTCCCTACAAACAAATGCTCTGACCACAGAGTCTAGCCTTCTTGAACACAGCAGTTCTTTCGTTGTTAGTTCAGCACAAAGCTGATGAAAAAGCAAACACATGCCTGAGTTATGGTAACCTTGAGATAATATCTCCAAGCGGAGTTAACCTGGAGGACAAAAGTATTTCACTGTCAACATGCGAAGCAGCTCAGGATATATACACAGATGAATCCATCTGTACTGTTAGTTTATGTTCGGTGATTTCAAGCCAGGGGGGGAGGAGGCCCAGTCTTGGAGGCCACTTCAGGGTGTCCTCACTCATCACACATGCTGTCTCCATTTGCACCACAGGGGAGCAGAGCGAAAAAACACAACAGGAAGTCTCCAGCAGACCCAGCTATCTTCCCCGTAGATATCCAGGCCAAGCCAGATGTTCTTCCTCTTTCCCCTTCTCTCTCTCTTTCTTTTGCAACTACCCCCCCATCCTCCCTCCTATTTTATCTCTTTTTTTTTTCATTGCCTCCTCTTTTCCCTTCCTTCCTCCTCTTTGCTTTCTGCCCTCCCCTCGGCTCTCCATCCTCTCCAGGCAAAGAGGATGTGTCACCGAGTCACTTGATCCGCTGAGTCATGGAGGTGACGCTTTTAATCAGCTCCATATGTGCTCTGCTCTGATTGGGTGGCCTTCAGCAATCAGCCCTGACCTTTGGGCCAATCGCAGATTTTCCCCCAGTTGGGCTCACGGCACCGTAGTCATCACCGCATAATAGTCTTCGGTTACCTTTTCAGCCCACAGGATTTGATGGTTTGATGTTCTGAGCTGAAATGGGGACGATGTTTTAAAGGCAAAAATAATGAAACACAGCTACGATCCCCAACATTGATTTCTGTAGAGCAGTACCAGCTGAATTGTGCAATTAAAATGTGGAAGCATACGTTGATCAGTCGCTGCTTCCTCTGTTGTGGGTGGCGGTGCTTAAAACATAAACAGGACATGTATATCGCACAGTATTTACCCGTTAGCCTGCATCCATTCTGTACATCCCACATGCTTTTGCTCCAAACTGCCTTTTAGGCTTTTTGCAGCACTAATAAAATTATACTATTACTATAAGTCAGACCTCTCCTTTGATCTGCGGTTCCCACAGGAGGAAATTGCAATTTCAGACACTGGTGTGTCACGAGGTTCACGCTGACAACATTATTTACTGTCTCATGACAACCGTATGGAAAATATTTTCTTTGATAAAAATAAGATTTACGGCAGGAATTTGTCAGAAGTTGCCACCCGATAAAGTACGTTGCTCAGGCCTGTGGGACAGTGAAAACATTGAGCTTCGTCCTGTTTCCACACCGGAGGGTGGCCTGTGACAGATTTATCTTCCCAGGGATTAAACAATATTTTGAGAGAAATTGCTTTTGCCAGATTTATTGTCGTGATTGGATTTATTAATAACCCATGAAACACTGACAACAAGTGAGGAGATATGTGAAATTAAACCTTGGTTCGTCAGAATTCCTCTGCATAGTCCAGAGATTGTAGATGATTGTAGAGAAGATATTGTAAATTATGTTGCACAGAGGAGGTTAAGTTACCATCCCAGATACTGACATGGATCAGGAAACCAGTCTTTAGCAGTTGCCAGTAGTGTAAAATTAATTGAAATGTAAAATTACTCTGTGTTAAATCAAGTCCACTGAAATCTCTTAACATATGTACCATGTGCATCATATAGCTTGTTATTAGAAAATGATAATAATAATAAATATGTTCTGCATCTGATAGACACACACTGTTTGAAGCATTCATGTGTTCACGCGTTCACAACAAAACCCCCACTAAGTGTGAAGTTGGGCTCCAGCTTTGACAGGAAGGAAGCATTTCTGCTGAATGTTGTGAAAACCTCTCTCAGACCTTCAGCCTGTGTGCTGATGGAAAGAAAAAAAAAAGTCGAGCCATATCAACAGAGGAACAAATTAATCACCCTCTTGTTCCACTCGGTTAAACTCGAATCCATTTTATAACCAGAAATCTTTCTTTTTTCTTTAATCATAAAAACTATTCTTAGCAAACGGCTCTTTACATGTTGGCTGCATTAGTTATTTTGCAGTCAGCGGGTCGGATGTGATAAATGTGAATCTCTCTGTTGTGGGAGAACTGGGACACAGGAAGAAGCGTACAATGCCGTTTTCCAGGGAACATTTGGGATTTGGAACCGCTTTCATCTGTTTTGCAGCCAGTGTTAAGTTCGGTGCAGCTTTAGTGTTGCTACATGATGATTTCATATGTCTGCACACTGAGGGCTGGTGGGTCACGGCAAAATAGAAACAACATGTCCTGCAGTGCAACATGTAAAATCAGCACTGACAGAGGTGAAATGTTTGGAGCCCAGTAGGCACCAAAGTCAATTTCAAGTTGAGAACTCTGTGATATTTGGCGTGAAGACCTCTTTTCGACCAATTAAATTGTGGTTGTAGCAGCAACATTTCACAAAACGCAGACTTGTTTAATCATTTTGATGATTTGCTCAGTCATAAGTTGAAAGAGAGACGATGCTGAATAATGAGAAAGCACTTCACCAGAGTTGTGGAGATGATAGTACATAATATTAATAATATATATTACTTATTTTTTCAAGACACTCAAAGATGCTAAGTAGACAAGAACCCAAAAGATGAATAAAATGGAGAAAGGAGCTAATAGAAAAAGGGAATACGAGTTGTATGCAGTGTTGAAAAGATGTGTCTTCTTGAATATAAATAATGAGGAGGATTTTCTGATGCTTTTGGGACCTAATTTTAATGCATTTAATGTTTCATGTAAAGACCTTGTAATGGGAGAAGCTGTATGCATTAATGGAAAATAAGAAGCTGTTGTGACTGCTCGCTGCTATAACAGTGTTTAAGTTTCGACTCCTCCACAGGTAGAACTTAACCTTTGGCCCTCCAGTATGAGCAGCATAAGCCTGTGGTGTGTGCTTCCTCTTTGCAACTGCAGGTTAGCAACAGCATGTTTATGATCCATGTAATGCTTTTTGTGTTGCTCGCCGTTCGGACATCTTATTTTTGTTGTCAGGTTGGCTCCAGAATGGACATTAGAGGATGGAAATCTTCACTATTGGGTATAATGTGAATGTTTAATCCACATTTTCAAGCAGTCAGTGAAAAAAAAGTTTTGTTTGGACACAACTTTTCACCGACTTACTTTTAAAAAAATGGAAAAATAATAACTGGGGTGGTTTGATGCTGCTAGGCAACCAGCTGAGACTCCAGGAAGCTACTGCACCAAGAAACAATCGTAAAGTAACACAACCCACTGACTCATCATTTCATAAGCTTTAGTGGCACTTTTTATTTTTATGTTGGACAAGCCCCTACTTCAGGCTACGTTAGGATAAACTAACACTTGCTCTAGCTTCATTTTTAGAGCACAGAATCAAAAACAAGGTGGTGCATTCGTCAGTGTTTCCTTTAAAAATGTTGTGCTTGTCTAAACTTAGAAATGCTCGGGGTTAGTCACGGCTTCAGTCATGAGTCAGACAGTTGGAGGGATGCATATGTGTGTTTGTGAAAGACGGATCGAGTCGTTGAGGGTCGAAGGAGAGAGATGGCCGAATGTTTTCAGCATGTGCACACCCACACATCAATATAATCTAATACCCTCCTCTGTGAAACAAAGCAGTGGGACGCAAAGAGCAGATGGACACACTCAAGGACGGGGAAGTAGGATATTGCCTCTTGTCTCACACACACACATGCTTTGTACTCTCCTTCACACACACACATAATGCATTTTGTTGTTTTGCCACACACACACACTCCCCATATCTTTTTATCTCGATTGTAAAAACACACATTTACAGCTTTTCCTTCATCGCACGTGGTTTGGGGGAGAACTTGCTACAGCCACAATGTTCCCCATTCACTTTCTCCTTGAATGAGGGGTGTGGCTGCCGAATGCCTTCCCCAGCCACTTGGGATGGCGGGTCACATGACCACTTGGGGGGGCGTGGCCAAAGGGGAGCAGCAGCCCAGCCTCACCAGCTGGAGCTGTGATTGAGAGAGGAAAGAGAGTGGGAGAGGAAGAAAGAGAAGGAGAGGAAAGGGTTGGGTGAGTTGTTCGATTTTTACGTTTGCTGTGTAGTTTTCAGTCTTGTGGCAAGAGCTGGAGATTGGAGAAGGAGGCAGTGGAAGGCTTGAAGAGGAGCAGAAAGTTGTGTGAGGGGGTGTGAATTAAGTCTGAGTGAGTTTACCAGGTGTGTCTTGTGTGTTCTGTGTGGTAAAGGCTGAGATTTGGAGATTGATTTACTTGGAGATTTGTGAGAAACACCCAAATTTAGCATGAAGGCCTTCTACTTTCTCCTCACTTTTCTTTCCTGTGCCTCTCCTTTCCTATTGTTCAGCCATCAGGGAGAGTTTGGGGGGTCAGCAGAACCATGCTTCACCCCCTCCTCACTTTCCTCCTACCTCCCCTCTCCTTTTCTTTCTTCCTTTTCCCTCCCATTGTGTCTTCAGCTCCTGAAGCATGCATGGATAGTCAATGCCCCATCATGAGGCTCGAGCGTCGACCAATCAGGACGGCCCTTACCGCTCATTAAGTATTCTCCAGGGTTTTTTCCCCTCTTCAGTCCGACTTTCTGCTGCAGCACCCCCCCAACTCTCGTCACATCACACAGAAGAGTTTCCAGGCTCGGTTTGATCCAGTGCGGCGGATTAGCCGAGCACTGATGCGGCCGAGCTGTTTCTGATGTGATTTCATTTTGACAATCCCTCGTGTCTGATCTCTGGAGAGTTTGTTGCCAAGTTCAGGGAGAGGTGAGGAGTCGAGCAGGTCATGTTTTGAGTTGGAGAGTTGCTTTTCCACAGGGAGTACGGAGAACTCATTTTCCTCCTAAATTGTCTGGTGAGAAGAAAATTAGGTTTTGCTTAGTTGCTTCAATTTGAAGCCCCGGAGGCAGGCATAACTTTTGAAATATCAGCTTTCTCTCATGTTTTCAGTGCATCACATGATCTGCTTTTACCCAGTTTGCAGTGCAGTGGCTGAATAGTGGCTTTGTTGGACGATACAACCAGATATCCCAGTTAAGTCGTAGCTAAAGTAACTCAAAAAGACAACACATGCATATGGAGTGTTATCAGAGATCTACACATTATTGTTTCCATCCACCCTATAGCATGATATTTGGTCAGTAAAGGGATGTATTCAGCTTTGCACACTCAAATTAAGAAATTAATTAGCATGTTTTCCCCACAGTCGTCCGTCCGCTGTAACACTGCTGCAGCTTAACACATATTTGATATCACTAATTCCTAACGCTGCCCAATATCTGATTCACAAAAAGCATCATTACAACATGCTTCACATCAGGCACCAGTTAAAGTCACTCAGCCATTGTTTGCATTCTGCTAATCAGTTTAGCTTGCTGATAGCCAGTAATTCAATAACCACTGATAAACACTTCATTAGGATTGTTCAGAGCCAGCAGCATTAAATAAACAGAGCAGGTTTTTTTGTGATTAAAACTCTGATATGATAATATTAGTCCTGGCAGATGTGGAGTTTTCAGGAAACCACGTGTTGTAAAGATTTCAAACCTTCTTCTTTAACCCTGTACACACTTAACCTGTTGTTGCCATCGTGTTGGACATTCAGCGCGCTTTTAGCATGTTTCTGACCAAAGAATTTGCCCCGAGGGCAGCAGAGCTGAGAGGAGGAGAGGCGTGAACATGTTTTACAGTAAACAACCTGACTGAAAATATTCTAAACCACATTACAGTATGTCTTTACAGTCCTGTCGCTAATTGTATCCATGTGTAGAAAGTCTACTGCAGTCTTTGTTTTTTTTTTTTTTTCCTCCAGTTTGTAGTTTTTACATTTTTCTTACAGTTTTTCTTCATCTCCAGTTTGGTAGTAAGAAACAACTTTTTGTACGTCAGAGATGACAAACTTTTGCAAACATGTCCTGCACTGTTTGTCACTGCAGCTGCCCACAGTAGATATTTTCTGTTCCACGTGTATGTCATGGCTGGGAGGAAGTCAGACATGTCGCGTCCTGTCAGAGGTGACAGCATGTGGGCCTGCCAACACTGGTTGGGCTGAGCGGAGGGGAGGCGGAATATGCCAGTTTGTGGTGGTGTCTTCTAGAAAGCTGTGGCAGTAGGAAGCCTCAAGGCATGATGGGTCAGTTTGTCTTTAATTCAAGGAGGGTAATTGGAAATTACAGCATTTGGTCATTGTAGACGGATACCTTATGGTTATTTAAAACTGGAAATTCAAATTCAGCATATTGCGCAATGAAAGTTCACAGTTATTTGTACAGATAAACCTGGTGTCATAGACGACACCACGCTCTACATACAACACTGTGATCTTCCACTTCTGCGTCTCACTTCCTCTGTTTCTGCATACAGTTGGACTTAAACACTTGGTTGATGATTAGCAGACAGTGACAGAGAAGTTTAGCTCCACAGTGAGCTAAATATATTCTCTTTATGGAAATTATATTGAAATTTAGACAAAAGATAAGAGCAGAGGTTTAATTAATTGCCAAACATCTTTAAGCTGTTTTATCCCCTTCCAGGCCTCATAGAGATGCAAACAGCAAACTAGTGAACTAATAAAGAACTTAATTAGCTGTGTAGTTTGAGAACAACTAAGTGGAAGACAACTATCTTCTAAGTGCAGAAGTCGTCTCTGAACAGCGCGACGCTTCTCATTTCCTCATTAAGAGCTTCACAATGTTCAGCATTGAAATATGCGAACCGGTCGGCCCCCTTTCCCACTTCATACTTAGTGGTTGTTTGATTTACTGCACTATAGGCTCTGTTTGTCCTCTACCCTATACCAGTTCCTCTACTGCAGCTGTGGACCGAGCTGCGGCGGGACCCTCCTAGTTCCCCCTTCCATGTTTCTCAGAAATGTTTGGGCTTTAAGTTATGACTGTGGTCACCGAGTCTGCAGCGCCGAGAGCTGCCCAGAACAGCGGGCTCTCACAATGGTACTCAGCACCACAACATCTTCCCCGCTGCGCCGGGCTTTGCTTACTCAATTTTCTCAGTCTCTGCTTACAGATATCGATCCAAGCCACGCTCGGTCTTTGTTGTGTTTGTCAGCTGGTTGTGTAACGTTTATCTCTCTCTGGACGTGCCCTTTACCTCAGTGACCTTCTCTGTGCAGCTCTTTTGCTCTGAGTCTCACTTCTTCAATCCTTGCGAGGTGTTTCTGGGACAGGTCGTTATTTACACGAGCAGAAGTTTCAGAGCAGAGAGCTATATTTCAACACCGAGCAACACCATCTGCTCTGCCCCACATTCTCAGAGGGCCGTCACAAGTGACAAGACTTGAAAGATGAAGTGGGCCGGTTGCATTCTTCAGACGTGTCTTTTTTTTTTTTGAAGTGCCGATTTCTTGTTTGTGTCAGCTATACCCATCGCTGACCTCAGTTGTTGTGACACTTTTGGATTTTTAATCAAAGCTTGGTTTTAAAGGAACAAATGGGGAATTGAGTGAGAGACATTTCCTCTTTGATGTACATGAGAATCTTCGCTATCTTTCCAGCTTCCTTCTGTCGGCCTCGCTCTGGCACTGCCTCCCGCCGTCGTTCTGTCTCAATCAACCACAACACAGTGCACGATGAAGCTGCGGAACATGTGCTCATAAAAGCATGCAAATGTTTGACACTGGAAGCAACGGTACCGGGCAAAGAAGTGTCAGATGTGTTCATGGAGATTTAACTTGGCTACAGAATTGGGGGCTGGCCCGATATAAAAGCATTACAGCGTGTAGACAAAATAATATGAACACTTCTTGGAAGGGCACTTTGGAAAATGAAATTTGATGCGAGTACAGTAAATCGTGGTGACCAGGACTGCCATGCTCAGTCTATCATATCCTTATTGACACTTATGACATTTGTCCTTTTGTTTGGCCTAAGCCAGGGGTGTCCAATCCTGGTCCTCGAGGGCCGCAATCCTGCATGTTTTAGATGTTTCCTTCTTCCAACACACCTGATTCACATGATCAGGATCGTTATCAGGCTTCTGCAGAGCTTGATGACGAGCTGATCATTTGAATCAGGTGTGTTGGAAGAAGGAAACATCTAAAACTTGCAGGATTGCGGCCCTCGAGGACCAGAGTTCAACGCCCCTGGCCTAAGCTCTTATTATTCTAACCTCTGACGGGAATATTTTCTCACTTCGGTGATCAGTGCACCTACGATTAGGGTGCAGACGATTCAAAGTCTTGCTTGTCTTTGAAGATGCGTAGTAAAGTGCTGATTGCCAGACGACTGGTGCTAATTAGCATCCAACACAATATGACTTCCCGTGTAACAGCGTCTGTAGTTACTCGCTTCAAAGACATTTTCTATGAAGTATTTTAAGTTCAGCTGCAGCGTCTGGACATGTTTTGCATATGTTGCCTTTAGAGATGATTGTCATTCAAATCGGGCTGCAGTTGGTGGTGACTGAAACAGAAATGAGTGGTGTTTTACTGTAGTGGCGGGGCTGTGTTCCTTTCTTTATTCTTTACCCGACTCCTCGTAAAGCGACTCCATAAAACTATACTAAACTGTGCATACGGTAATCCTGTGTTCATGTGACATTCCTATAACTGTCAGTCAACTCTTGCTGCTGCTGCCTTCTTGTTACTGGACTAACCATCTATCTCTAGACAGCAGCAGGCATAAAACTTAATGATCTCTTCCTCTTTGGAGGGAGCCACCAAAGGGGCAGTGGAAATGTCATCTCCGGTTTTAAAGAGGGGGGAGCAAAAAAGAGAAGTGGAAAACTGGAGGACAGTAACAGAAAAACATATTTGCATAGACAAGCGCGTATGAAAGGGGAGGAGAAAAAACATGCAGCTGAACTGAGCTGCACCAGGGCAGAGATTCACCTCACGGGAACCATGTTTTTAAAAAAAATAACAGAGCTCTGAGAGAGCAGACAGCATTTAAGAGCTGTCAGTAATGGTTTGTGAGTAGAAGAACAGACATGATAGATTCCTCTCCCAAAGTTTAACCCTCGACGGAGCAGCTGGATTTTTCTTTGAAGGCAAAACGAGTGCCTGGTTTGTCTACAAATGGCAAATCCCATTTACCCAGAACATGTTGTTAAAGTGATAAGAAGTGACTCTTCACCTGTGTGAAGGAGGAGTTTTGTTCCTGAAATTTGGTAGATTCCCTTTAAAAAATACCACCAGACTGAATCGCTTTGTCAGATGACTGATTTTGGCGTTGTGATGAGTTTAATTCTGTGTGTCTGCTACAGGAAAAATGAGAAAACCATTTATTGCTGAGCTTTCATTTCTTTATCTTTTTGTTATTCTTGCAGCAGAACGTCAGCATTGCAGTTGCAAACCTGTAAAAAAAATGTGCCAGCTGAACAGTGCGAAGCCAAAACTGAAAACAAATTATGGTCGACTATAAAAGTCTCCCACATGGACCAGCTCCTTATGTGTTGTGTCAGTCATCAACCACACCAATTAAACAGTTTGGCTCATTTGCACTAATTACGTGTTGTTGCACACACTGAGTCATTTTGCCGATTTCTTTTTTATCAGTTTCGCCCTTCACCTCCTGTTTTCTTTCCCTCTCTGCGGCGTATTTACTGGCATTGTCAGCCGGGGTCTTGGCTGGAGTCAAACAATAACACAGAAAAAGCCTTCGCGTATAATTTAAAGCAGGGCAGGAAAGTGGTGATGTGGCGTTTGTGGATCGATGGAAACTGAATTTCTTTGGTTTCAGGAGGCTTCTCAAGAAGACAATGAGGGCTTTGTCTCCGGTCGATGGCGTGTTCGAGTTTCACTCGGTGAATATTAAATGCAGGGGTTGGATGTGATGTGCCTGATGGGATTTTAATGAAGGGCTTGAGAGGGGAGTGTTGAGTTATGTGTGAATGTGCAGTGGGAAGGGGATTCTCTGTTACAGCAAGACAGAAAATTATATCTGATCGAAGGGGAGCGCTGTGTGTTGGTTTTCCAGGAGGGTCGGATTACAGATCCCTTTGGTACAGAACCGAGCGGGCTTCATGCTTCGGGATAGTGGTTATCGATGTCTTGTCAGCTAAATGTTTGCTTGTTGCATACTTCTTGACGACTTAATATGATGATTCTATGAAAGCTGAGGCACTACAAGAATGCGGCCTGAAAGCTGTTTAGAGTTTTCTGGTCTCTACGGAGTTGGACTGGGGTTGAGCAATAAAACAAACAAAATCCTGCTGCATTCTCCTGTATGTTGTATACTCTTCTGTCTGCAACATCACTTGTGTTGTGCCTAAAATAGGCTCTGTGTGGTCTTTCCAAAGCTTAGTCATATACAGTAATGCTCAGTAAGAATCCGTATTTACTTATTTGACCTTCCTGTGCACTGATACTGTACAATGCAGAGGAATTAAAATGGATAAAGTTGAAAAATAAGCTGCAGAAAGTAAAGCAATGCATTGATTTAGGCGTGTATTTCCATATAGGTGGTAGATGGATTTTAAAAGAATGGTAAAACTGAAGTAGCTGAGGCATAAATATCCTTTTCAGTATTGGTCAAGCTCCAAAAAACATGCAGCTCATTTTTCATTCTAGCTTCCCCAGCTGCTAAACGTCCATATCTTTCATACTCCATCTCCCAAATTTGTAATGCACGATGTCTGCGAGCTCAAGCTGAAATAACCCCGATGACACGGCTGACATCATCGGGGGTATTTTTCTCAGGCTTCGCAAATCTCCCTCGAGAGCCGGGGGAAGACGCTGGACACCTGTAGCACTTCTCCTGGAGAGTGATCTGATCTTCAGGTGCGAATTTTTCTTGAGCACGGCTTCAAGCTACACAAAGCGTTTTAAGTGCGGATGTAAGAGCTGTGGTTTGTCTGCTGCGAAGCTCTCGGTGACAAACAGGAAACCAAACAAGTACCAGATAAAACACACGACAGAAACTCCTTTTTGTAAGAGTGACTTAGGAGCGCTTTCAAATGAAGACACATTTGGAGAAAGCCTTGTTGTATTGTGCACACCGTAAACAAACAGCAAGATGGCACCTTCACAAATATAAAGATGCACATGTAAATTCCAGTGATAAACCTTAAAACAGCCCCCTCATTTGAACTGAGGAAAGAATAATCCCTTGATGCGATCTATCCGTTCATGCAAAGAAAAGCCTGAACTCATCTCCATTCATTAAACAAAGCTTCTAATCCTAAGATGCTGCTTTTGAATGTCATGAGGTAAAAAAAAAACTCCTCTGCTCAGCGGGAGGTGATCATTCATAGCATCTGTTTGTAGTTTAATAAAGCTGTTTTCATTCATTTGTTTATTAATGAAGGAAGATTAGAGGAGGGTCAAACTTTTTTTCAATTAAAAGGGGCAGTTGAAGTGAAGGGGATGATAAATCCTGCACATGCTAACTATGTAAATGTGGCTAAACCATAGACTGTATAAAAGATGGACGTAGCTGCCGTGACGTCACCCGTTGGTTTCTGCACTGAGAAAATGAAGCCAGGGTTTTGCTACTTCCTGGTTGACATCTTGGATTTTTGGAGCCAGTGACGCAAAAATCGTCGGAGGGGGGCGGAGCCATAGGAGCAGCGATTGGTCAGACGGATTGAGAGGCGGGCCCTCTCTGCCCGCCCACATTTACCGACTTCTGCTCGCTTCATCTGTATGGTCGCTGCCAACTGTCAATCAATCCAGCCACGCCCCTTGTCCCGCAAAATGTTGACGATTTTTTAAAAATTCAGTATTGATTTATTTTCAGATTGGCCACCTGATCTCTGGATTTGACCATGAAAACTAATAAGAGAAAATCCTGAGCTGTAGGAATGCGGTATTTGGTGATCTGTGATCACTTCTTTTCCAATTCAAGTCTATGGGAGCCAGGGCTTTTTGGAGCCAGCAGCTAGTGGACGTAGTGATATTGCAGGTTTTTGACACTTCCGGGTTGGCTTCGTTTTTCGGGGCCGGCTGCTACGTCCATCTTTTATACAGTCTATGGGCTAAACTACCTAAATATTCAGAATCCAGATTCCCCCTCTAAGTGGTCCATTTAGATCCATTGATTCAGCTGTTTCATGAGTTCATTCCTCACACATGATTCCAGTTTCACACCTCTGATGCTTCCTTCGAGTCGCTCTCATTCGAAAACAGTTTGGATTCAACCGCTGAAGCAACTTAAGTCGTGATCTCAGTTATGCTCCCGCTCGTTTATAATGAGCTTTGCAGAGAAATGTCGTTTTTCTGCGGCAGAAGCTATTAACGCTTTCCCCGTGAAACGCACCGCTCGACTGGAGACACACTTAATGGCAGAGCTGTCACTCGCATACATAAGGCCCATAAATAATTGAATAAAAGCAGATGATTGCTAACTGTCGGCTAATCCGCAGCTCTGAGACTGAAAGTGGATCATGAGGAAGCAGCGCTGATAATAATGAAACTGTTGGAGAAGGAGAAGTGCACATCAAAGCTGCAGGGCGGTTGCCAGGCAGATGTTTTCGACTCTCCCGGTTCTGCTGTTTGTTCTTCCTGTTTTTTTTTTTAACCGCCTGTACACGTGTCTCACATTTTCTATGTGCGCCTCTGCTACAGTGCGTCTATTCTCAGAGAGCAGCCTCGTAAGCCAGCAGATGGCCGGAGGACTGGCACGGTCACGCCGCCCAGAAGCCAGTTTGGCTGCAGACCTGGACCGTGTCATCAGAGCTAATCTGCATTCTGTCATTCAAGAGGCGACTGGATGCCGTCGGGGCGCTCAGCGTAGTACGAGTTCAGCGCAGGGTTAGCCAAATGACAATTTGTGACACATACAAACATTTGCAAAGACAAGCAATTGATAAATCGACTCAAATACCTCGCGATTATTGTATCTCCTCCAAGTCACGGCGGCTCCGTGTCGGGTTTCTTGAAGTCAACAGCGCTGCACTAAATCAGCTTGAGCTCACCGGGATGCGGTATTATCAGAGGGTTTAGATTACAGCTTGGATTGAACTGTGCTCCTGAATTGCCATGATTTTTTTTTTTCCTGGTAAAATGAATATCGTAGCTTAAAGGGAAATTGCATCTTGTACAAAAAAAAATACAAAAACTAAAGCTTGTCTGGTGATTATTTACTGACAGATGATAATAGCATCTATAGAGTTTTAGCCAAGCCACAATTGGCTTCTCGGCACAGTTCATCATTTAACCATTAGACTGTCAGAGAGTTGAAAGCAAGGGAAACTTTCGATGCTATAGAGACTCTTTAAGGTGCGGTGCCCTTTCCATATGGTCCAAAATTGTAGCTCTCTTGTCTTTCTTTGGAAGAGAAGAAAGGGGTGTTTGAGTCTTAGAGGCGCTCAGCTTTGTTGTTCAAGGGTGAGATTAGCGCATATTTGTGTGCACAAACATCCCATCATGTCAGTGCACATATCTGATGTGTGAAGCAGGAAGGCCTGTGATCACAGAGCACGCGCTGTTTCCACGCTGTTTAATTAAGACGTGGTTATGATGAATCTTTGGAGATATACCGTCGACCTTAATCAGAGTGTACATGTGTCTCTGTTTTCTGTTTCCTGAGGCCGGCTGTTTGCTTCATTTGCGTGTATACCGTCAACAAGCATAATGCCGTAAACACGTGTCACAGGCGGACCGTTGTGTTGTGGTGTGAGAGAGACAAATCAAAGGCTTCTATATTTGTCCAGAAAACATGGAAATGGCTGGAATTTTGAGCACTCACAGACCAAAATAAAGCCTGAACTGTCACAGTCGGGATGTAATTGTCTGCTCACCTAAAAAAGACATAAAAGATACGGTCAGGATGGTCTGCCTCCATTCAGCTTTAGGTATATGTGGTCGCGAGCGTCTGCAAACCTCACACAGATGCTGCCACCCGTCTGTGTCACAGCACAGGAAACGGTGTCTCCTCCTACATTAAGAGGAGTGAGTCGTCTACCGCTGCCTCTGCTGCGAGCACGTACTAGCACATTCTGGCAGAGCCGAGTTGTGTTTGAGTTTGCTTGTTGCAGCGGCGCTTTGGCACGCGGCCTTCGTCTTCTAGCAACCGGTCCTCCTTAAAGTGAGGTAAGCTGTGATTTGTAGTTGGACGCTGCTTCTCCCGACAAGGTCTGTGCGTTTTGTCTTCCTGATTCGTTTAAGGTCATGAAAAAGAAAAAAAGAAAAAAGAAAAAAAGCAGCTGTAAAGTTTCACTGTGGTTACAACTTCCACATCATTTATTTCTGAAAAGTCAAAATGTCTCTGGGCTGCTAACACGAGGTGGTTTCTGGATGCAGTTTATGCAGCATTAGGGAGCAGATGTTTCTGTATGTTTCTGATGATAGATCGTCACTTCTGCATGTTCACTTGTATAAAGTGTGGCTTCACATAAATGTGAATTTTGAGGCTGGTATCCTGTTTCACACAGGAAATGAGCTGCTCAGATCAGTATCTTAGAAGGTCTTCACACTCAACCTGCTGCTAATGCGATTTCTATACTGTGCTGTCACTTTTTGAGGTTGCTGCCTCCACTTTTCTTTCCAAATTTGTAGACTTAACTGCTCAAACATCATCATCATCATGCTTCACACATACATCATAACATAAATCATGTCTTTACTCTGTGTCCTTTAGGGTCAGAGGTCAATCTGAGCCACAGCAACATGTCTGAGTCCGCCAAGCCTCAACCCCAAGGTAAAGGGGAGAAGACCCACGGGGGAGACTCCAGTTATGTCGGCATCGACGCCATCCTGGAGCAGATGAGGAGGAAGGCCATGAAGCAGGGCTTCGAGCTCAACATCATGGTAGTAGGTGAGTTGTTATCCCAAACCTTATGTGGAGGATTCTAAATGATTGCGTATCAAAAACGGTGAGAAAAGCTGATCCTTGAATTGTTAAAATCCGTGGTATAGATGTAACATTTCTGCTTCTTATCCGGCCTGAGCATGAGCTGGCCGCTGAGCTCCATTATGTCTTCATGTTTGATTTGGATAAAACTTTCCCCAAATCTGAGCTGACGCAGATGTATCCAAGAGGGTATAAAGCTGTAATTGATCCCAAATGTGTTGTGTTTACAGCAGTTATTGAGTCAGTACTGAATTCAGCAACAAAAAAAAAAAGGGATCAGATGGGAACCATTTAAAACATTTTCAGTTTATGCAGCAGCAACACAAAATGTAGAACAAAGCATGGAGTCAGCTGACGGTGGCAACACTAAAGTCAGCGTTAAACACACACAACACGTCTGCATTGTGACTGTCACATAGAAACAGGACATACACAACATGTAAAGTTTGCACATTCTTGACCTGGAAGATGTCGTATTAGATTTGTAATAAAAACCTTTAATCAGCTGCCATTTAAAAAAAGAAAGAAGCTTTTTACACGTGTGGTTTTACTTGACTTGTTCTGGTACGAGTCAGCCAACGTGGTGCCGTCCTCAAGAAACTCTCTCCTTTTGTGTATGTAACAAGCAAATACACTCACTTGAGTGGATCTAAAGAGGCTGTCAGGCTGAGAAAGTGGCATAATGACTGTGATTACTATGACAAGCTGAAGCACACACTCCTGTGGGAGCTCTCGTGCTTCTTTAGAGAGCAGCTATACACTACTATTAGGTCTCAATATCAAGCCTTATACACACACACACACACACACACACACTTATGACACATGATTGTACCTGTGCACATGCATGCATATATGCAGCAGAAACAAACCTAATGTGTTCAGGGAAAGGAATGTCAGAATGGGTTCACACACACACAGATGTAGGGCATTAACTACCTTAGCTATTTTATTTTGTTTACGTTCATATTGACACGTTAGAATGCATTGGGTTTGATTTCGGGCCCTGCAGGGCTGAGTTTTTGCAGATGGATGGCATGTCAGCGCAGCTCCGAGGAGACATCTTCCAGCCTGACAGACAGGGACTTGTTGCATGGAAACCGTTCATCAAAAGAGGCGTATTGATTTATAGATGCTGAGGAATGAAGTGAAAGTGTTACGACGGCTTCTTAAGTGAGAACAGTAACGACAAGCGTGACTCAGTGAATATTTGTTCGTGAGAGAAAAACAAAATGCCGGAGTTGCAGCAGCTTTGTCTTTAATCTTCCTCAGATGTGCATCCCAGTTTTCATTACCGATGTAAGCAAACTGCACATTTCTACTTAACGCTGACGTGTATCCACTCGCAGTCTGAAGAGTGAATGAAACTCGATTTAGCGTGCGACACCGTTAAACGACACCCGCGCTGGAGACTTGGAGGGGAAATATGATAGAAGTTCACACCAGAAGAGAACAATGAGGAGCTTGATTGGCTGGAGGGAGCTTTGATTTGACAGAACTACACCAACATATCGAGTTCCTCTTGGTGTTAGGAAACGCTTGCCTTACTCATCTTTGGAGTTTTCCCTCTCGCTGTGAGGCTGGTATCGACCTGCCTTTTAGATTTGGCTCATAAAATTCTGAGAAACGTTTCTCAATCCCTTTGCTTCGTCAGACGTTTGACGTTGTTTTGTAACCATTCAGACACAAGGACGAGTGGCAACTGGGAGTTACTTGTAGCACTGAGTTGACCTCTTGCTCAATGCTGCAGTGTGCAGTCAGATACCTGCTCTCTGTGGGTGTGATTAGCTTTCTTATGTTAATGAGGTGAAGCGATGGAGGGTATCAGCCGCTGCTCAACCATCTCTGATTTGCCTGAAACCTTTTTTTAAATCAAAAACTATCGATATACTAGTCGCATAGACATTTTTCTATGTGTTATATATACTTCCTGTTCAATCAGTTGTGAAATTAAAACCAAAAACTAACTTTTTTCATTTTTCTAACCAAGCTAAATAAGGTTCAGAGTGCCACCAGTACACTTCTGCATTATCTTTTTTTCTTTTGTTTATGTCTGCTAAAAGATGAGGTTTTACATGATGCCTTCAATTTGTTTTCTTCATCTTTCAACTCATCTATAATCAGAGATTATTTGATGTATTTGTCCAGTACGGCAGAATCTGGATCAACAGCAGGAAGAGAAACAAGTTCAGGCTTTTATCTTCAACAGTTCCTGAGATATGGTTATTCAAGGATAGGCTCAAATTTCAATGTGCAAAAAAAATGTGCTGGAAGTAGGTCGACGGATAATTTAAAAAGCAAAAAAAAGAGCAATTTTTGAAGGTATTTGATGTGTCAAGATAAACTGTTGCACATATATTATCCCATTAAAATTTCAGGCAAATCAGAGACAGCTGGTTCTAAAAATCTAATGATTTGAGATGGAAAGAATGCATTAAAAAAATAGCAATAATCTTTTCTGATTCTAGTAAAGCATGTGTTTTGGGCAACAGATTTGTCACTTGGATGGCCAGTTGGGACGTGAGAGGTCTGAGCAGCTGCGGTCTTGGCCCTGTCCCTTGTGGTGTTGTGGCATTCGGACAATGCATTTGCCTAATCCCTCCCCTCAGCGAGTTGACTCCAGCGAAAGGTGTCTGAATGTGTGTGCCAGCGAGACGCAGAAAGAAAATGTGAGCGTCCGCTTGTGGGGGAATGTGTGCAATTAAGTCGACTGCAAGCGAAGTGTGTGTGAGGTGAGAGAGAGGTGGATGGAGGCGCCGCGAGTGCTGCAGAAGGTCTGGCAGCTCAGAGACGCTCCAAACAGCCACAGCCAACGCCCGCAGGGGCCGCAAACAGGGAGCCGGCAATATGTGTGGATCAGGTTTACGTAATAATTATTTTTAGCAAAGAAAAAAAACCAGCATTGTTGAACATGTTACCTTAAACAACTAAAAAAATAAAATAGATTATGTATCACTGGGATCCTATCAGTGTCAAAGAAAGCACAAACTATGTTTTTCTATTGATCGAACAAATAATAAATGTTGTAAATGTATTAAGTTGCATAGTAAAATCAAAGTGCCTTCTATTTCTGTGATGTTCTGTCACACTGTAAACTTTGCTTGATCCGTCCCTGACAGTGCTGGAGGAAGTGTTCAGATCCTTTACCAAAATAAAAGCACATATGAAGAGTTCATTTGCAAAAACAGATAACTCCATCATCACAAACCGTCAGAAAACCCACTTTTCCATCGTCTACCTGAGACAATATCAATCAAACTTAAGTTATCTCTATTTTTTTGTCATGTCATTTCTACTGAGTCAAATCCACTCAACTTCAGTTTGATTGATTTTATCTCAAACAAAACAAGTTTTCTGAAAGTCTACAAAAAGTTTTCTGTTTTTGCAAATGAACTCTTCAAACACACTCATGTAAAAACGCTCCATTACAAGTAGAAGCACCAAATGAACAATCCGATTTAAATAAACATCCAGAAGTACTGGCAGCGAAATGTGGTTGAAGGATTAAATTAAAATCCATGGTTTGGTCTCTTTGATACATTACGGCATCTTTAGATTATTAATTATGAAGCTTTAGCGTGTAAACAGCATTTTGCTGTTGTAGCTGCTGGAGATGGAGCTTGTTTGAACTACGTTATACACACTCGTATATACATCGTCAGATGATTAATGGGAGAGGAAAGAAGGAGAAACAAAGTTTTGATACACAAATCTGTTTTCAGTTTGGGACTTTGTGATTTTCGGTGAGATATCGGATCATTTGAACATTTATTCAAATTAAACCATGCGATCATGTAAGTTTAGAGGAAAAAAATCAATGTTTGCTGGAGCTGCTGACAACTCAAAGACGTCTCAAGTGAGACCCAGACTACACATCGCTTCTTTTTTTTTCATATCAGTGGGCGTCTGTGGTTCAGGTGTAGAGCGGGTTGTCCTCTGATTGTAAGGTTGGCGGTTCGTTCCCCCGCCCTTCCACAGTCAAAGTGTCCTTGGGCAAGACACTGAACCAGAAGCTGCTCCCAATGGCAGGCAGCATGGCAGCTCTGTCACCGTTGATGTGGTTAGGGTTAGGGTTAGGGTGTATGAATGTGTGTGAATGGATGAATGAGAAACACTGTAAAGTGCTTTGGATAAAAGCGCGATATAAGTGCAGACACAAGTGGTGTGATCAATAATAATGTGTTTTTAAAATAGACAAAACTTTATTGATCCCTTTGGTAGAACCTCAGGGAAATTGTTGGGGAAAAAAAGCTTGTTGTAGTACCTGTTGTGTAGAATCAATATCTTAATAGTAAATGAAGCTTTCAAGTACATGCAGTGGAGCAGAAAGTACAATCCTCCCCCTTGAAATGTAGCAGAATGGAAGTAGCCTAAAATGAAAATACAGTAAATGTACTTTTCACCACTGCTCCCTGAATTCAAAATATTTAAATGAAATAAATTCACACTCGAGGTAAAGATCTAACAGAACAGACATGTAGAGACAAACACCCAACATGTCAACAATGTGTAGGACTAATCCTGGTTATATATCAAGTGTGGCACTTGTAATAATTAATAAATATCAAACATAATCTAGCCTCTATTTTAATAATGATGCATTATGCAAGGGGGAATTCTATTATATGAATTTAAACAACATGAAATCAACTGCAGAGCATAGCTTTATTTCACTAAAAAAAACAAAAAACAGCCCTAATGATGTCTCAAAAATACATTTCAAGCTTCTTTTTTCCCCTCAGTGATTGTTCGGTTTGTTGTTCTTAACAAAAGGCTTAAACAGACTGTCCTGACATGCCTTATTGCCTCCCTGTGCCATGTTAGATTCATGTTTATTTTACAATATATCACAAAGACAAGCATGCTCAGTAGAAATATGCAGCCCTGCAGACACGACACGAGGGAATTCATCCTCTGGTGGGTCATGTATCTTCTCTGTGTGTGTGTGTGTGGTCTATACATCTGTCCTCTTGGCCTCCACAAGCTGCTCGTCTGACCCTGCTGGGCGTCTGGTCTGCTGAGACACGAACACATCCACATGTACGCTCGCTACACAACCAACACGAGCCTCGGTCCTCTTCAGTTTTTGTTTACAGAGATGTTTTAGCGGTTTAGTCTGAAATAGGCTCTTGTGACTGTCAAGGGTTAAAAACGCTGCTGGATTTGTTCCTATTTTCTCTCAACGTTGTTTGTGTGTCTCCTCTTTTTTTTTCCTTCTCAGGGCAAAGTGGCCTGGGGAAGTCCACTCTGGTGAACACGCTGTTCAAATCCAAGGTGAGCCGTAAATCAGTGCAGCCCGACCCAGAGGAGAGGATTCCCAAGACCATCGAGATCAAGTCCATCAGTCACGGTCGGCCAGTGTTTTAGCTCAAAACCTTTAATTAATATGCAACATGTCTTTTTCTGCTTTTGTTTTCCAGAATCCTTAATGAGACTAATCAAACTGCTTTTCTTTGTCCAGACATCGAGGAGAAAGGTGTGAGGATGAAGCTGACGGTTATCGACACTCCTGGCTTTGGAGATCAGATCAACAATGAGAACTGGTGAGCTGAAGTTTACCTCCTCTGATCAGTAGCTTTTTATGAAGCTGCTTCCTTCATGGCATCAGTACGACTGCTTTTTGCCTTTACAGGATTTTGTTAAACCTAAAGTTTGATGCCTCTGAAGTTCATATGAGTGATTTTTAGGCTGTAGCTGAGGAAAATGTGTTCGTGTACAAGGTGAATTTACAAAAATACATCATTTAAGCAGTCGACGAAATGTTTCAAACTCATCTTGGACGTTACAAAGCAGTTTATGTCACTCGGAGCGATGCTGTGTTGCAATATGATACGATAAGCTTTTATTAATCCCACAGTGGAGATATTCAAGGGTCAAGGTTGCTTTATTAATACCCGTGGGTGCATTTGTTTTGCAGAAAACAAATGATAGCACTGGAATCCTGTAACAGAAAACACATTGAACCTGACGAGTGACAAACAAAACAAAAAAAGACAAGATATTTGCATCGTTGCAGCAGCAAAAGGGGACAATGCGAGCATTTAAGAAATACAAAAACTTACATAGGCACTAGTTCCTATTGTCCAAATTCCTCTGGATGTAGAAATACCAATATTGCACATGTCAATGGCATTGCACCGATTCTTTCATGAGTAGAAACATGGATAAAGAGGTATTATTATTGTGCAGATTTGATCTATAATGCAACGATTTGTATGTAGAAAGATTTATTTTGCACAGAATTCCTAAAGGTACAAAATATTCATAATTCACAGCTTTGAATGTGTTGCATCAGAAGAAATATGACTGAAGTATGATTGTAGTGGGTGATCACTGTGGTGGCAAAAGGTCAAAGAGGCTGCATTGTTCTGAAAAACATGTTTTCACATTTCTCTGAGAATAATATATGGTGTAAAGCTGCAGAACATAATGAAAGCAGAGAACAATCACTGTCCCTCTTCAGCTATAGATTGAATAACTGGAACACACTTGAGCTTATAAAAAGTGAATTTTCCCTTTTTAATAACTCTGTTTCCTTTGTCAGCTGGCAGCCCATCATGAAGTTCATCAACGACCAGTACGAAGTCTACCTGCAGGAGGAGATCAACATCAACAGGAAGAAAAGGATCCCAGACTCCAGGGTTCACTGCTGCATATACTTCATACCTCCCACTGGCCACTGGTGAGATCACGTAATAAAGAGCGGCGTCCTTGTTCCTAAGTGCCCCTCTTTTATTTCCCACAAGTACTGAGATGAATCAGGCCCTCGGGGAATCTCCCATGACCCAGTGTCTGTCCACAGCTCTTTAACCACGTCCCTCTCCAGCTTCTTTTTTTTTTTTTTTTACATCTCACCCTCTCATGACCACATGTGGAACTCATTCTCTCCTCAGAGACACTTCAGAATCACTTGAAGAGTCAGATTTCACAAAGACTTGGAACTCCCACTGTAATGCCTTCATTATTGATCTGTCTCCTTCCTCATCCTCTCTCTGTTTAACTATCTCTGATTAAACGGAGACATGGGGACACCACGGCTCCGTCTGTAGTAGAATCACTGGTGGGCCTCTGTGCCAGTAGAAGAACAAACTTGGAGCCTGAGCAGGGAAAAAAAAAAAAGCGATTGTGTTTAGTGTAAATGATGGTTTGCAGAAATAAAACTGACCACGTCTCTCTCAAGTTGTCCTTAAAGGTCGTGTTGAGCAAACAGTTGGAGGCTGTTTGCATCACTTGCATGACGTTTGCTTTGGCTCGCTTCAGTCGTGCTGAGATAACTCAAGCCACATTCGCTGCTTTGTCAGTGATTGGACTTGCTGTCTCCCGGTCGACTCTGTAATTTGCTCGACGTAACGGTGATGCGTCCTTACGTGCACCGAGGAGGACACGCAGCCGCTTGTGCAGATACACGGCAAAGCTCGGAGCGTTAAAGGTTCGATAGGGGCGTTATTGTGCAAATGCAGATTAAAACACTCGCGTGCAGCAGCTGTAAACATGCCCTATAGCTGCATGTCCAAAAGACAGACCCATCCGCTGCTGCTGCACATTTCTCTGCGCCAGTAACTCAACAGTTGTCCACTTAGACGTTCTTTCTCCGAGCGGGGGGATGACATGCGCGTCCCGCTGTTTGACAGACCCCCTCATCATCTGCTCACGTCGCCACAGCTGCTGCTCCAGAGAATGTGTGCACCGTTGTTCATGCGGAGCGAGGCCCAAGCAGTGGACTCAAGTGGGCAGCGGGCATGCTAGCACTTGTGCGGATGCCCTGGATGCGTATCGTCTTGCTTGCAGCTGCAGAGTTCAGCCAGTTCAACACCCTCTACTCACTCTTTCGTTTCCAATCTCCAACGTCGTGTCCATGCAGGCTGTAATCAAACTGTCACTGACACACACACACACATGCGCTTTACATAAGCGGACGTGCACACTTCACCAAAACACGCCGGTGAACACGAGGAAGTTCACACTCATCTCGAAATTTAAGATGCAAACGTCTGTCAGGAAGTGGTGTCTTCCTCGCAGCCAGGTGACAAATACAGAGCTACAGTTAAGGGTTGCAGTTGTACTTCTGTGCACGGAAAAATCGTTTTGTATCAGCAGCAGTGATCCTCCCTCTGATTTTAGCTGGACTCATGAGAAAAATAAGTACTAGAACGTATCTAAAACCTCTAAAATCTCACTCTTTTAGTCTCTTTTTTTGCTTATTTTCTCGTCTTCACTTCACACAGTAATGTCAGTTGAAGTTTTAAATTAGAGCCTGTTACCAATTACACACAGACGCAGCGCCAAAAGCTTCTGGATGCTTCTGCCATGTGACCAAGAATGACAGGCAGGAAAATGATGACAGAATGAGGTCTCATAGGCCTCTATCACTGAAGATGTGCAGTTTTTTGGGGGGTTTATTTTTATTTACTGCTTTTTTGTTTGAAGCTTCTTAAACAACAGTTTGTATTTATCTCGACTCCAATGCAATTTGCAAGCAATTTACTTTAAGTTGCGTCTGTGGTTTCAGATAGAAGAGCAGCGCTCAGTGAAGCACAACACAGTCTTGGCATCGGCAGCCATTTCCGATAATGGCAGAGTCAGCCGCACTATTTTCCCTCTGGGTAGCCTTGTTGTTACCTCATTTAACATGTCGTTCCTGAGAAAAGGAAGGCTGCATTTTGACTCTCATCAACTCACAACTGGTTTGTGATCCATTATGGAAAAGAAAGAGGGGAGGGAGAGGGGAGGCTGTTTGAACTGTGCTTGATAGTTTTCTCCACGTTTCATTTGAGCAGAGAGCTCACCGTTCTCAGTTTATTGAAACATGACTGCTGTTTTGTCTGTCTCAACCACACAAACTGGAGATTTGTGCATGCATGCAAACATATGATTGCACATCTGTGCATTCGTGCATACATGTATATTTTATATTTACCGTCCATATGCTTGTGTGCGAGGAAACATGTGTACATATGAAGTGTGCATGTTTGCCCACTCATGCATGTGATGCAGCCCACGTGCCTGTTTGTGCATTCTTACCTTTGTACATATTTATATTCATGCATGCAGTTATAATTGACTCTGACACAGAACAATCATTAACCACCCGTGTTTTGGTCTTCCTTCTCTTTTCTTTAACGTCTCGCTCTCCATCCTCTCAACATTTATGTTTTGTCCCCAGAGGGTTCGAATGCACCACTTACGCGTCATCTCTGTTTACCTTTGCTCTTGCTCCATTTCTCCTTTGCTCTACGCCACGCTCCGTGTAACACATGTTCACCAGTGTTTCATCCTATTTTGATGGTGACATGTCTGTCAGTGGCTGTGCAGAACCAACCAGGCCTCCCCTCCAGCTGCCCCGCAGTCTTTGAACCGGGCTCGCCTGGCTTGGCTGAGGCTAATTGGAGGGCAGAGCAGACAGCATGAAGAGAGGCTGTCTGGAGGAGCAACTGGAGGCAACACTGAGACCAAAAAAAAGGAACAGAACAGAGATGTAATGTGTAGAGTAGCAGGACAACCCTAATCACTCCTACACTGGGCAAGATCGCAGGCTGTTGACAGGAAAAAGTGAAAACTTTAGTGGAACACATTAATACACAGAGGATCCAAGAAGGCGATGAGGAAAATGTGCTTTCATCCAAATTTGCTTTGAGTTAAGCAGAAGCAGAATATTAAAGACAAATGGGAACATGGCAGACAACGAGCGGCAGTGCAACGACTGTTTAGTGAATTAAGTTCTTCTACAATTGACTGAAATCAGACTTTGGCAAAATGGTTTCAGTTGGTGTAGAAAAGACTAACAGCATTTACTTTATGATGTTAGTTTCTCTCTCTATGTATAAATGGAGATAGAGATATAGATAGATATTTGTGGAGTGCCGCCAACATCAGAAACCAGGATGGACTGAATGTACTGGAACAGACCATGACTGCCCTCTAATGGTGGGAGTGTTTTATTACATCCATATTGTAAAAATTCTTCTTCCTGTAGTTGAAGATATTTTCCTAATAGCACAGAGATAAAGACAGAAAAAGAAAAAATATTTAGATCCAAGTGTGGAAGCCACAGTTTTGTCTCATAAACAAGAAGAATAAAAAAAGACATGCATCTTGGTTTTCTTTGAGCAGATATGCAAACATCTATGAGTTGTTTTCCACCTAGTTGCTCCTCCTGCAGCCCCATACACTTTAATGTCAAACATCCAAGCTGCAGAATCATATAGTTGCAGATAATTTTGAAGTAATCTTGTATCCTGTCGTGTGTGTATTCCTGCAGCCTCCGGCCTCTGGATGTGGAGTTCATGAGGCGCCTCAGCAAGGTGGTCAACATCGTCCCCGTCATCGCCAAGGCCGACACACTCACCCTGGAGGAGAGGGACTACTTCAAACAGACGGTGAGAGCAGGCAGTGTATTTCTGGACGTGCGTAGGCGTCTGAATGACAGTGGGGTTTTTAACCAACAATAATTTGACCTGGTTCTCGCTGGTGACATTAATAGATCTGGTTGCATTTTCCTGTCATCATAAAGAAAAAAAAAAGAAAAGCCTGTAGCAGCTCTTCAAAATAAAATAGACGCATCAGTAGGTCAGTTGGCAGATTCACGTCATAAACGCAGGTGTACGTGTGTCATTAACCACCGCTTGGTACCACAGAGAGCTGCCAGGCAACACAAACCGAAGCCACCTGGACAAACACACACATCGTAGCCGTCCTGGGAAACACTGCGTCATCCTCCATAACGGTTACACTCTGAAAATCATTCCAGACGGAAGCGTTTAAAAGCTGTTTATCTGACGCATTTATTTTATGAGCGGCAACTGTAAGGTCCGGCGCTTTTTTTTTTTTTTTTTTAGATGTGGAGCTTCTGCCCATTTGCCAGCTGAGCATACAGGCCCTTTAATACCAGTGGATTATGTGCACAATGCAGCACTGAAACACGACGAGAAAGAAAGAAAATCGAAGCTAATAATGAGCATTAATCATATGTTTTGATGCCTCAGTGGTAGCTCATTAGTTTACAAGTTTTGTTAAGATTAAAATATTAAATGCATCGACTCAAATGATGATGACTTCTGTGTAATCAGATGTTTAGATTTATTGCACATCCCTGATTTTTCATGTGAGGTTCTAATATCTCCTTTAACTTTAGAATTTTAAATCCTAAGACAAGCTACACTAAATAAGGCGACGTGATCAAATTGAGCAAACATATAGAGGCTACACTGCATTCACTCATTCATAAAAGGCAGATCTTATCTCAGCTCTGTCACTTCTTGTTCCTCTGGGGTGCGTATCTCGCTCGTAGATTACAGCTGTGTTATTATAAGCAAACATGCTAGACTCCTCGGTGTGATAATCACTGCAACCTCACAGCCCTCGCCTTCTTATCATCACTTTCCCTCTACACCGGGGTTCTCGCTCCACCTGGCCTGAGTTTTTATATATTCTTGGCTGAATCTCTTTCCTCAGTGTGTTGCTGTTGGACAATTCTCAGTCCGCGGGAGGCATTCTGCCACCTGCCTTCCTCCATCATTTCCTTCATCTCTTCTCTCTATCCCCTCTTTCAAGAATACAGGCTCCCCCGACTGCTTTATTCATTTATAGAGAGGTGGAAGCACGACGGGTGTCTTGGCTGCCATTTTTCCCTCTGATACCCGGAACAGCGTCCAATAAGAACAAAGCAGGGGTTGGCCCAGGCCCTGGCACAGAGGAGGAAGCCGCGGGGCTTGTAGCCGGATTGTTGTGGTTGGCCGCACATGCTCTGTGTGACCCTGAAGATTATTGACTAAAAGCTTCTCGTGCCAAATGTTTTTTTTTTTCTCCTCCCATTTTCCCCTGAAGCTACTTAACATGCAAACAGTATAAGAGGGCTTCTTTTTTTTTTTTCATTAAATGTTGGGTTTCTGTGTGTCCAGCTGTGAATGCCTGCTCACATTCCTCTAACCAACAGTTGATGTGGCTTTTTTTCTGTTGTAGAATTTCACTTGCATCCTATAATGTAACCCTGAGAACTGCTTTGAGGATAAACAATGAAATGTTTGATCCAGGACCAAGTGGAAATTGTCAGAGTAGTAATTGTGGGAGGAAACAGTCATTCATTAAAAGGACATTTCTGTCAGAAACCTCTCTGTTTTCCAGGCCTGACTTTCAGCCATTATAAAGACATACAGAGAATACGGGTGGCTGTTTTTTTTTTTTTCTTTTTTACTTCTCGAGAGCGGTTAACCTCCATGTTAACTCCTCCGTGTCAAGGATATTAGAAACAATTTAATGTCAGCACCAGCCAGTATAACATAACCAAATGTTTATTCAAGTACTTTATACGTGCACGGAAACAGAGTTCAGAACCACAATGGAGTGCGTTTGGGTAAAATGGTAAATGATTGATTGTACTTCCCCTTTTTTTTTTTTTCCTCTCAGTCTGTCTCAAATCTCATTATGTAAATCTGTGTAATGATGATGTAGCATGATTTTAAAGACTGCATTAGACTGATAAACTATCACATCATATGTAATTGTGTGTGCTGTCACAATGGGGGTTGGTTTTTTTTCTGATGTTTTTGTGTGTCGTTGTGCATTTAGATTCGGGAAGAGCTGCGAGCCAACGGCATCGACGTGTACCCTCAGAAAGAGTTTGACGAGGACGCAGAGGACAGGATGATCAATGACAAAATCAGGGTAAGTTCTCTGTTTTGGCTTCAATCAGTTCAGATTTCTGCAGCCACAGTGGAGGGAAGCCTCCTGTGGCTTCGGCACAAATGTGCGTTTTTGCAGATTTGACTTTGAAGGGTGAACCTTTCCTGTGTTTGCTCGGGAAATCTTAAAAACTGGGATTGCCACAAAAAAAAAAAAATCATTAGCATGTTGTTGTAGAGAAGGCAAACAAACAAACATGAATCACTGAGCATGTGTGTGTTTACATGTGTGCATTGAACAGGAGATGATCCCTTTTGCTGTGGTGGGCAGTGACCAGGAGTACCAGGTGAACGGGAAGAGGATTCTGGGAAGGAAAACAAAATGGGGCACAATAGAGGGTAAGTTATATGAATCCTAATGCAAACATATGCACAGCTGGATGCTTTCACTGCCAAACAGACAACTGGAAATGAATCACCAGGGAGATCAATGAACACTTTCTTACAGAACGAATGCAGACCAACAGTAGTCTAGTTTTTAAGCATACGACTACGTTTGGACCTAATAATCTATTCTAATGGTTTGCTATAACACTAAAACCATTTCCCGTACTCATAATTGGCACATGCCTGTCCAGATGACGGTGCCAAAGCCATCTAGCGTCCCTCTTCGCAACATACGAACACCAACAAGGTGAAGCAGCTCCGCAAAAAAAACAGCACAAGTGGAAACTTATTGGCTGCAGCTTTAAAATCCGTCCCGGCTGCAGCCTTCAACCGTCTGTTGTGCGACTACCAGGTGCCTGTTTACATAAGTTTCTCCGAGTCTGTAACTAAGGAGAGCATGAGACGGGAGGAAAAGATTTACTGGGACTCTTTGTGTCCTTTGGGATGACAGGCAGAAACATAAAACACACACACACACACACACACACACACACACACTCAGACTGCCTCACAGACACACTTGCACGCAATAACTTTGATGCAGTTTACATTTGTTGGCCCGTGCTGCACGCTAACGCTGCCAGAGAAGTTCTCAGCGAGCGAGTGTCCTTACGTCACCCTTGGGTGTGTGAGAGAGAGAGAGAGAGAGAGAGGACATCTGCCTGCACAGAAAGTGAGAATAGAAGAAGACAGCTGAAGGAGGCCTGGACGGGGGGCTATTACTGCTTAACAAACACTGTCTCCTTCTGAGGACGCCCTTCAGCAAGTCCTCTGCGGAGCGCACTGGGCTCCAGTTTATTGGCTGTCCTATAAACATGGTGCAACGTATAAATTATTCTGGGGGGGAGAGAAAAAAAAAAACATTTAATATCATGTAAATTAGACTATAGAATAAAGGGATGCCTTATCTATGATTCAGTGGGATGGCCACTAGGAGTGCGACCTTCAACGATATCTTGACAAACATGGGAAACTCAATATATATCGTCTTAAACAGGAATTATTCAGCGCTTAGAAATTATTAAAACAACGTACGGGAATGCGAGTCTTGATGTTAACCTCTGAGCAGGAAGCTCAGTAGATTCATAATTTCAACGGTTGTTATTTATGCATCCAGGTGTTTATGTAGGCCTCCTTTAAACTGAAAAATGCATCCGTACAAAGAGTTTTCTCCTTCAAAAAAATGTCGCTTTCAAGACAGTGCAGCGACCTCTTTTAACATTAGTACTCTCTCAGCAAGCCAACTCCATAGAGGTGCAAGTTGAGGTGAAGTAACTGTGGGACAAACGCAGTCTTGTCCGGCACAAAGAACAAAGGCTTCATTCTGGTACAGCCAAGAGGTAAGAAAGAAGAAAAAAGTAACGGGAGAGGAGAGAGAGAAGGGAAGCTGCCGGAGCTGCTGGACAGCGCCGGCTTCATAAATTAGGCCTCGGAGGAGAAACCAGAAAGTCTCCATATATCACGAGTGGAGAAGAAAGTATTTATTTTCAGTGGTTGAAGTGCGGGGGGATAAAGCGTGAAGTGGGCATGCATTTAAACTTATATAGGGGAGAGCCCTGAATGCCACCCCAGGAGCAGACAGATACCGGCGGTGCAGCTCGTTACAAGTTAGTAGCGTGTGTTCCCTTGATGCTACTAATCAGCGTTCACAGACCCAGCAGTTATTCCACTCGTCTCCTTTCAAAGAGAATTTAATTTCCTGCCCCGGATTTCAAAGCTTTACATAAATAGCAGCCTCCTTTATTTCATTTTCACCCTTGACATAATCTATAATTCAAACATGTGTTAGCCCTACTGGAAGTCAGCGGCGGCGGCGGCTTGTCATGGGGAGTTTGTTAAAACGTCTTACTTAAAGTTCTCCAATATAGAGGGAAGCTGAGATGTATTAAATTACTTGAAAGTGGAGGAGAGTGTTATCTTGGCTTAAGAAAATTGCTGGAGATGTCATGTTAGAGGATGCCCTTCAGTTGACTCGTGCGCAACGCTGCCATCTTTTGGTGGTTTTGCGGCAGAGCACTCAAGCAGGACCGGACGGGATTGTTTTGTGAGTTTCGTCTCCTAAACCCGAGTCATTCATCTGTTTCCTCTTTTCTCTCTTTGCAGTTGAGAACATTGCACACTGTGAGTTTGCTTACCTGCGAGATCTCCTCATCAGGTGAGCCTCCATTATACTCCTTTGTTATTATTTTTTTTTAAATTCTGACCTATAGGGGCATAACAGGATTGGAGTAGAAGCACCGTGATACACTGAGCCTCCTAATAGATCAGGAGTCGCTCACTTTATCATGTGGAGGTGCTGAAATTAATTGAAAACAGCGATGATGATAAAGCTTCACTTTCCTGCTAAAATCAATACAAATGAGATTCCTGTAGACGTTTCGAGCGCTTGCAAAGACACAGGAACTGCTGCTCAGGTTTCTCCAGTGAATCCTTGCGTTTAAGTAGCATGCTGGTACAAGACGACCTGCTTTTCACTCTTTGAGTGTGTTTTTTTTATATATTACTCTCACAATATGCAAACATTTGCAGCATTTTCAGCTTAAAATATCCACATTAATTGCACCAAATATGGAAGCTGATGATGTAGATAGTGACATTAACATGGGAAGAAAACACTTTTACTTCTACACAGTACTTTGAAAAGTTTTTGGCTTCACACGGAAACCTTATGACTCCTTTTTGGGGGCATAGCTGTTTATTATAAAGTTTTATATCAGTGTCCACAAAAAGGTTTGATGCCCTTTAACCCTATTCAGGACTTTCATGTTGCCAGACGTAGAGGGTCAAGAATTTGTACAAAATATTTGTTGGTATTCATCATAGACATTCATACTATGTTAAATAAGTTTTCTGATAAGTTGACGTATTTTTGGTTTCAATGACAAATGTCCCTCTTTTTATATTTAAAAAAAAATCTTCAAAAATATAAAAAAAAACAAAACCGATCACCTAAACCAAATGGCCTGGGGTCCAAATAACCCCACAAAAGTCCTGAATAAGGTTAAAAATCAGTAGGTGAGAGGGAAACCAAAAAAAAATAGCAAGAAAGAAGCCAGAGCTGAACGCTGATGTCCATCGTCATGTGTCGGACCGTCACACATTTATCATTTTTGGCCTTGATCATCTGAGGTCGCTGATGTTAGGTGTTCCGACCGCAGGCCATCTCTGCTGCTCTCCCTACTTGAATTTAGCAGCCCACTTCTTTACGGTTGAATAACAAGTCTTCACCAAGTGTGTTGACCATGTTTGTGTGGATCATTTCTTTTCTATGCACATACTTAATCGCAGCTCTGGCTTCTTTCTCGTCCATTTCTTGGTTTCCTTTTCGCCTTAAAGGGTCTCACCTGCAAAGAAATGACGGCTAGCGTTTTCATAGACAGCGATATAAGTCTTTATAGTACATAGTTATGCCCCCAAAACAGGAGTTAAGCCCCTTGTTTGCTGGCTGACGTTCTGAGGTACTCACATAGTCACTTGCTGAAAAGCAGGGGTGTCCAATCCTGGTCCTCGAGGGCCTCAGTCCTGCATGTTTTAGATGTTTCCCTCTTCCAACACATCTGATTCAAATGATCAGGATCGTTATCAGGCTTCTGCAGAGCTTGGTGATGAGCTGATCATTTGAATCAGGTGTGTTGGAAGAAGGAAACATCTAAAACATGCAGGACTGTGGCCCTCGAGGACCAGGATTGGACACTCCTGCTGTAAAGCCTTTAGCAATACTTCCATTGTTCTAACTCTGTCTTTTTTTATTCACAGGACACACATGCAGAACATCAAGGACATCACGGGCAGCATCCACTACGAGACGTATCGCGTCCGCCGGCTAAACGAGTCCAACATCCACTTCAGCGCTCACCTGTCTGACGGTCCTGCTGTTCAGCCGAAGGCCAACGGTCAGCCGGAGGAGCAGCCGCCCATCGCCCCGCAGGCCAACGGAGTCGCTGCTCAACACGAAGCCTTGTCCCACGAGATGTAGAGGAGGGGGGAAGCCAGTTCGCCAGTTTATGATATCAGGACACAGCCAGGCACAAAGAGCACACACTCACACATACATTCTGTTTACATGAAAAAGCCCACACACACACACACACACTCATGCTGTGAAGACCATTTTTGTTACCTAGAAGGACTGCCTAACTACAGCTTTTAATTTATCAGGATATTACAAGACACAAGATGGAGAGTAAATCCCCCACATTTTTCCTTCCATGGGCTGTTTTCTTATCTTTTTCTTCCACGAATACAGTTGTGAGCAAAATGGTGTCCTCACTGCGACCCACATGCTGTACAGAACTCTTGTTTTTTCTTCCATCAGTTGAGTCTGCATTCAGGATTGTTTACAATAAACCGTGACAGTTGTCAGATCGTGGATAATCAGAGTTAAATCCACAGATATTTCATCGCAGAGAGCGTCGGCTTTTATTACAGCGCAGCCGTGGACTGTCGCGGTGGGGTGCAAAATGGAATATATGTAGATGTAAGCAGCTCAGCAGTGGAGCAAGATTATGATCAGACTCAATTAGTGTGAGGAGAAACAACATCCAGAAGAAACGAGCTTGTCGTGTGCAGAACGTCGCAGAAAGTTTGGCCGTCCAGGTGGGGAGAAACGTCACAACATGAAGCACAGCGTATGAGATGATACTAGATTCACCTTAGAAATAACTTAGTGCCACTGGCCCGGTCCGCTCTGTGTTGTGGTGTATAGTATTGTATAGTTGCTAGGGTTAGGTAGGGATATTTAGATTAGGTTTATAGTATTACGGAGAAAGGTATTGTCGACACCTCCGCACTGTAGAATTAAAAAAGAAAGCAATAGCAGTGTGGAGCAGCTTTCGGAAAAATGAGTCCCCCTCACCCCCTCCTCGGTAATTTTTCCGTTGTGTTGCGATGTTTTTAAAGCCTCTTTTTTTTTTTGCCAAACCATACTGTCTCTTTCTATATAATGCCATTGTCGTGTAATACAGTCATATGTTGCATTTTGCATTTGCTCATTTACTGTTGTATTTTTATTGCTGATGTTCATATTCTAATATTATTGTATAAGATCGGGGTGCAGCTGTTGTCCCACGCAGCCGTTTTTTTGTTTTTTTTTTGTCCATTTTTCTGACTTGTCAAGCAAATAAAATTCTTTTTTTTTTCCTGTTCTGTTTTAAAGAGAAGCACATACAGTATATAGAGTTGATTTATGAATAGGTATTTATGTGTATGTTTAATGTAATCCGCTTAATTCAACTTTCATTCCAGCTGTTGGCTTCCAGAAGTTTGTCGCAGGTTTTAACCAGTGATGATCGTTTAGGCGTAGACTTATGTTTGGCTTTTTTTTTGTTTCATACAGTTTGTTGTACCCCTGTTTGCGAGACTGCACTATATCTAGCAATAAATGACCTTACCTGAAATGAATAATTACACCCAATCCTGCCGGTAGATAATGGTGAGAACAATGGTGACATTTACATTTCATAAGCATTTTTATCAGAGGCAGCTGCTCTGCTCCAAACTGTGAGGAACAATTTGTGCCTACAAACCTGAAATTACACCCATAAAAATCACCAAATGTCACAATATTTCAGCAGCGTTTCAGAATTTTTCACATTTTCCAGCTCGAGGGATATTTTATAGAGGCTACGTCTAAATAAAACAGTCTAATTTCGAAAGTTTTACGTCAAAGCAAAAGAATTTTCCTTACACACGAGATATTAAATTTTTAAAAATGAGAGAAGTATTGTCTCTTATCCAGAGAACGTTATTGGGTTACACTTTGTTTACTGTTGTAAAGTTCTTGTGTAATTTGTCATGGTATTATAGATCAAGGTTTTATCTTTGATATGCTATCTCAAAGAATAAAGATTGATATTTTTATTGTTTAAAGTTGATTGTCTTTATTGTCAAAGATGCAGAAATGAGGAGTGGTGGCTTTGATTGCAAAGCTTGAACTGATTAGATGAGTTTTCATATTTTTAAAGTCGAGAAAAATGTCTCAAGGAATAAGAGTTAAAATCACCGTCATTATCTTACAGACTGCAGCTTGTATCCAGTTGATGGTGTCAAAACTTTTTCACTGATGATCATTTGAAGCAAATGTACATATATTGAATTTTTAAAGAGACATAATACTGTATTATTAGGGAATATACTGGTAATCGCATTGTTTACTTCCTGGAATATATCCCAAACAGATATTACTTCTTTAATGTTGTTTGGGGACTGCAAGGTGGCGCAGTTGGTAGCACTGTTGCCTCGCAGCTAGAAGGTTGCCGGTGGGGGCACCGGGATCTTTCTGCGTGGAGTTTGCATGTTCTCCCCGTGCAGCGTGGGTTCTCTCCGGGTTCTCCGGCTTCCTCCCACAAGGTCCAAAAACATCCATCCATCCATTATCTATACGCTGCTTAATCCTCATTAGGGTCGCGGGGGGCTGGAGTCTATCCCAGCTGACTTAGGGTGAAGGCAGGGGACACCCTGGACAGGTCACCAGTCTATCACAGGGCTACACTTAGAGACAGACAACCAAGCACACTCACATTCACACCTACGGACAATTTAGAATCACCAATTAACCTCAACATGTTTTTGGACTGTGTGGGAGGAAGCCGGAGAACCCAGAGAGAACCCACGCTGCACAGGGAGAACATGCAAACTCCACACAGAAAGATTCCGGTGCCCCCACCGGGACACGACCTTCTTGCTGCGAGGCAACAGTGCTACCAACTGCGCCACCTTGCAGCCCAGTCCAAAAACATGTTGAGGTTAATTGGTGATTCTAAATTGTCCATAGGTGTGAGTGTGAGTGTTCTTGGTTGTCTGTCTGTAAGTGTAGCCCTGTGATAGACTGGTGACCTGTCCAGGTGAACCTGCCTTCACCCTGAGTCAGCTGGGATAGACTCCAACCCCCCATGACCCTAGTGAGGATTAAGCGGTGTGTAGATAATGGAAGGATGGGTGGATGTTGTTTGGCCATTGTAATTTGAAACCTACTTTCTTTTCACATACATCAACGGCAATAACAAATGCCAATGTGAGAAGTAAAAAAATCTCAGAAATGCTACTTAAATAAACAAACTATTCGCATTTTTCACTTTCACATTACATTTCAGTGAGCCAACCAACAAGCACTGCACCAACAATCATTATTTACTGATTAGGCAAAAAGATGGATGCTAATAGAGACACAACACATTGCAATACTTTGGCCAACTGTGTCAACAATATGCTCGGCTTGTTGGTGCAATGACAGCTGACCATAAACTACAGTAAAGACAGCAGTTCATTTTACTTGAGCGCTGTTCATAATAGAGCGCAATCATATATAAAAACATGCAGCACCACATTCACAGCAAAAAGACCCGAGTGAGAGGAAACGTGTCATTGCAGCAGCATCACACCATGTTCACATAGCACTGGTTTAATAGGGCCTCTCATTTACACCTCCTGTCACACTCTTTCTCAACTACCCCGCCGATGGTAATGTGTTGACAGTGTTGCTTGTCGAAGGTCATTACCATCCTTTCACACGTTGGGGCTCCTGCTGTGGCTTTTGCTGCCGTCTCTGCGTCGGATTCAGTGGGTTGAAACTGCTGAGGACGCCGCCGCCGTGGTGACAAATGACAAATGTGAAGGTGAGAGACAATGAAACTTTCAGAAAGATCAGTATCTATTGAAAACTCACCTAACGTTGACACCTCTATCTAAACAGTTTCCCAGGCAGCCACCCTGAAGCATGAAGGTGAGTGATAATGACATCTCTGACAGTGCTATGACAGCGGCGGATCCACTGGCTGGCACAGGTACTAGACCAATTTAGTGGTGCATATGAACTGACGTCTGTACTTTCTCACTGGTGCAGCAGATTGTCATCTTGTACACTGAGTTTTTCCAATGGAGATTTGTGCCCACCAGCAAAAAGGGTTGGACAGTAAAAAGATGTTTTGAAGGTTTAAACCCACGAAATTGTCTACAATGCATTTTACATTGTGTGACACAAGAATAGATTTGTTATGAAACTAGACGGATTACCTTATGGCACGGAAAGAGACCGCCGAGGCCAAAAATATAAGTGAGAGATAACTTGGCAAAGGGAGTTACTAGAAGCATCTGCACTTTAACAAGCCAAGATATTTCAACACATGGCCCCCATCGTGGTTCTTAAGAAACTGGGTGAAAGCACAACATACAGAGAGTCCTTCAGGAGTATGTTGGCAGCAGTGTCATCTTATACATTTCCTATAAAAAGGGTTTAAACCTCTACCACATTTGTCCTTTATTGTTTTTTTTCTATATTGAATCAATTTAATTTGGCTTTTTTGAGAAGAATTTGCAAAGAAATACCCTTTTTATGTCAAAAAGAAAACAGAATTCCACAAAGTATTGTCAAATAATTCCAAATTAAACATAAAATACTGCAGAAGTATTCACCCGCTTGAGATCTGTAGTTTGTTTTCACACCTTTGGCTGCATTTACAGCACCGAGCCTGTGTGGATGGGTCTCAATCAGACTTAGACATCACCTGATCCTGATCCCTGTGCAACCTGATGCACAGCGATCAGCAGTGAACAGTCAATTGGATTGAGGTCTGGGCTGTAACTCAAACACTCCAGAATATTCACCTTGTTGTCTTTAGAGCATTTCTCTGTAGCTTCTTGCTGTCTTTTGGGTCATTGTCTTGACATACTCAGATGATCTCCAGTTGTCTATGTTAAATCAGGTGAGTCACTTTAAAGTAGGAGAATATTTCTACAATAACTTATTTTGATATTTTTAATTCATCAACATTACCTTGTAGACATCTGCTTTCACTTTGACATGAAATAGTCTTTTTTTGTAAATTCTTGTCAAAAAAAAAAAGCTAAATTAAATAGTCTCCGTTTTAAAAAATAATAAAAAGGAGGTGAATACTTTACGGGTACTAAAGTATTAGTACCATAGAAAAACTACACTCTGCTGTCACATTTAGGACGTACAATTTAGCACTTTTCCACATCATCTACAATAAGTACATCTATATTTATACCCTGTTTGCATATAAAAAGTGTGGAATCAAAGCTAAAAACCATCTCTGCTTGGATCATTGTAGTGTTTTCATCTCAAATTCTAGTACACAAAGTCACAAAAACATCACTTTTATTCTCCAGTTAACACATCTTTATGGGTTCACTGCATATCCACACCAGAGAGGCCTGAACTTTGTTAGTTATTCACAGACGACACCACACACAGCATGTCAGTCTCTAAAAGGTGTTAAAAAATAATAAGATTTAAATGTTCTGAAAAATATCGCACTCCGCTGTACGACTGAAATATTGTGTTAAATCCTCATTTATCTCTGTAGTGGCAAACTTTTATACTCGCGAACTTTTATTTTGAAAACTCCCCCTTGTGGGCGGAGCCTACGTGTCCAGACTTGAGCACCTGAATTGCCACTGAAGCGGTGAAGGTAACTGTTGAAGCAGCAGCGATAGCTCGGTGTTGTTTCATTAAATTCTCTAAGGTGCAGCCTCTGAGCTCTTATTCAGACTTTGTGTAAGTGGATAGAATTTGCTGTTTGCTGGAAACCTTCAGAAAGCAAAGAACAGGAGGCTGAATGAAGTGAAGGTGGGTTTGAATCTGCAGCAGCTGGTTTGTAGTTTGCAGTATTTTGGCTGCACAACTCCTCATCATGCTCAATATAAGTGGACACCAAGTTGACCCAGTCCCTGAAGGTGTTATGGTGAATTAGCTATTCTGCCATGTTTAATTATCTACATTATTATTTTATTATTTTAAAACAATGAATCACTTTTATTGTTCTGTGAATTTACTCAGTAACGTAAAGTATTTTATTTGCTGATATTTTGGTAGGAGAACATGACAGAAACTATTAAATTCAAATAGGTTTTATTCATCAAAATAGTACTTGTACTTTAAAAAAAAAAGTTTTAAATATTTATTTCCTTTTATTGGGCTGCAAGGTGGTGCAGTGGTTAGCACTGTTGCTTCACAACAAGAAGGTCGCCGGTTCGCGACACCCAGGATCTTTCTGCGTGAAGTTTGCATGTTCTCCCCGTGCAGCGTGGGTTCTCTCCGGGTTCTCCGGCTTCCTCCCACAAGGTCCAAAAACAGGTTAATTGGTGATTCTAAATTGTCTGTAGGTGTGAATGTGAGTGTGCTTGGTTGTCTGTCTCTAAGTGTAGCCCTGTGATAGACTGGTGACCTGTCCAGGGTGTCCCCTGCCTTCACCCTGAGTCAGCTGGGATAGACTCCAGCCCCCCTAGTGAGGATTAAGCAGTGTATAGATAATGGATGGATGGATTTCCTGTTATTTATTTCATTTGCAGCACCAACTAGCCACCTATAGGTATCATATTTAGCTACTAGCTATCCACCTTTACCTTGTGATCAGCTGCTAAATAGGTGTGAACATCTATTGTTCCTAAGATTCACAAGCATGTTCACACATCACACACTGCTTCACTGTGTCTGTAAATCTTTACTCCTGGACATTGATCATATACAGACTAAATGCAGAATGAAATACTAACCACCACTTCTGCTTGCTCTTCCCTTTTAATGTGGCCCCTGTGTGCATAAAATCATTTATATTGTCATGATGCTCCGATATTAGTATTATCAAGCAGGAACCATGTTTTTTTTTTTTTTTTAAATTGCAGGCCGCCTCCCTTGGGCTCAATTATAGTTTTCTGCGCTCTCCTCATTCGTTCATTCCTTCAATAAGCTCCTCTCTGGTGTCTGAACTTCCCGCAGCATGTATTGAATGTTAGTTGAGAATGATTTCTATTCTGATCATCCAAACAGCCTGACTCTGAGGGCCCCGAAACGGCCCGATCGGCACTCCACAAAGAGTCTCGAGTCATCGTCGTCGACACTTATCAAAGTTTTTCTAACAAATGCGAAGACAGAAGTCGCAGGAACCAAAAGCGGCTTCCCTCAGCGTGTTTTAAACGTGTTTTGGGCTGTTGTTCAGAGTTAGCAGATGCAGCACGTGTCGAGCTACGTTTTGTTCTTGCAGACAACCGGCGCTCAGCTCGGGCGACGAGCCAACGTGTAGTAGCACACTGCGAACCTGTGGGAGGTCTGAATTAATTAGCCGTTCAACAACACCGGCTACGTGGCATAATTTTAAGTTATATCAGCTCGACTGAGGTAGATCTGACGAGCTTTTAAAAAGTGACAGCATGCTGAAATATGTTTCATCACTTTCCCTCAGATGGTGAGTGGTCGGTCTGCAGGTGGCCGCCTGGGCTGGCGGCTCAGCCAAGATGTGTCGGCTGAATTGAAAGCGCCGACGGGGCAGTTGGAGACTGACAAGGTATGAATGTGTGTTTGGTAATTGGGCTTGATAATAATTCACACGGCTTAAAACTCAACCAAACTGTAACTCTGATTAATTTCGAGGAAGCAAATGGTGGCCAGACTCTCCTTCTACCACAGCGCTGCTTCAGAAATACCGAAATTCCTGCCAAATCTAACAGCAGGTACATTATGTGTCTCAGCTGGATCATATCGTCTAATATATCACTGCACTTCACCCAGCACCATATTGCTCCATGGCGGCACGTTACCAGTGTCTGCTGGCAGCAAAACAGTGATTCATGTTGCACTCTTTCAGGAACGCAGCCAACACACCATTCAGCTTTCTGCTCAATTGTATGGCGACCGGGTCCTAATATCACATCTGTCACATCTGCACGTAGATGTGCACGAAAATGCCAAAGAAAAAGACGTGTTTTAAGACGGGAAAGAGAAAAGGAAAAACAAAGCTTTCCTTGTTCCTCCACTGGCTCGTTCGTTACCAGGCAGAGTTCTTCCAGCCAGACAGCCAATGAGCCACCAGGTTTGCCAGACAGCCAAGCAAGCCAACCACATAGACTTCCAGTCAGCCAGTTCACCATCTGGCTGGTGAGCCTATCGATGAGCGAGCCAACGCCTGTCTGCTCTGGTGTGGCACCAGTGGCTACTTGTCTTGCCTCTCTCAGTCCCAAACACACAAACACACACATCTTTCGTCAGCCTCAGTCTCCTTCAGACCTACTTAGACACACACACAGAACAGGAGAGAACTCTGTTATATCTGCCTGTTCCTCTGTTTTCAGCCGCAAAAAAAAAAAAACCAACCCAAAAAAAAAACAAAAGACTGCTGCTGCTGCTGCCAATTGCCCAGCTCACACATCCCCTGCCTCGCTGCGCAGCGCCTCCAAAGTAATCGACGCAAGGTAATTTGTTGGTAATTAATCGCCGTTCGTTAATGGCTTTGCATTTATTAAAACTGTGCATGTCGACGGTTGTGTTGTCCCATCCGCTCTGAGCTCTTCGGCGCCTTTAAATGCACAAACTTATTTGCACAATGCGCGTACACGCAGACCTCTGGTATTCTCTAATCCTCCGCCCGCTTTATCCTTGAGCCCTGCTGGACATGAAGCATGGCACCACTGTTTGTTGTTGATGTATGCTAATGTGCCACATCCATCTGTTTGTTTAATTTGGATTTTTGCTTGTTTCTAGCCATGTTCCCGCCCCTCCTGCCCCACCGTTCCCTCCCATCGTCCCCCCTCCTCCTCCTCCTCCACCTCCTCGTCTTCCTGCTGCTCCGACATCAGGGCGCTCATCTGCCGAGATCGCAGCAAAGCTCTCGCGCGGTCAGAGCAGGAAAAGAGAAGGTGGAGGCGGGAGGGGAGTCGTCCGCCGCCTCATCCCCTCCGTATGCAAATTGGCCTTGTTTTGATTAAAAGACAGCTGCATATTTCATTAAAGTCACCAGTGGAGGTGGGAAAGGAGAAGGCACACCTCTCTGGGGAGGCGAAGGTTGTTTAGCTGGAGTGAATGTTGTGGGGAGCTGCTGTTTAGTGCTGCTGAGGGGAACAAATAGAGAAGAGGAAAGGGCTGCCCAGGGACTGCTTTGGGGTTTAATGGGGCTGACTGACTGGCACATCAGTTAAAGCTCACACCGATGCAGAGTGTGAGCGAATGTGCACGGCATAATAACTGGAGCAATTGACAATGAAATATAGACCCCCGCAAGCCTTCAAGGTGCTCCGGTGGTGCCAAGGCGGTTGTGTTGTTACCCGCCGCTGCCAGGCTGCTGGGAGGAAACACTAACCTCTGTTTTCTGTGTAATAAAATGAGAAACGGTTGCTCGTGTGGCCATCTTTCCTGCGCCGTGGCAGATAGGCTGCTCCCTCGTGGGCTGGGTGACGGGAGAAAACGCCGCCTCGCCTCCACATTTTCCGCCCCTCGTGAAAGTTTTCACCTCGACCGGCTGCGGCTCGGAGAGCAGCGGTTGCATACATTAACGAACAAATTGTTAAATTTGTTTGCGAGGGGGTGATCTTTCTCCCCCGCCTTGTCTTTTTTTCTTTTACTGGTTGAGGATGACAGTCGCCCAACCAGAAGTGCAAGAAGGGAGATATATTGGTGGGTGGGCACGCTATAAGGTCAGAGGCTGGGAGTAGGAAGGATGGGGGAGGATCCGCTGGCATGGAGCCAACTCCAGTGAAATTCAAAGACGTTGGGGAGGAATGGGGAGGATGAAGCCATGGTTGCTCTGCATAATCAATCAGAAACAATAGAGGAAGAGAGCGAGCAGTTCTGGCTTTCTTGACAGCGCTGATTGTATTTATGCAGGGATGGAAGTGAGGAGGGTTTGGCGGTGGGGTGGGGGGGGTAGGCTGGTGGAGGCATTAAAAGGGATTGGGTAGTAAGATGTCGGCAGGTGCAGGGAGCGCTGTAATGGGTGGCCCCCACTGCAAAACCAAGGACATATACCCAAGAGGAGCTGATTGAATGCCATGCCAATAAAAGGAGGCAGTTTCATGCACCATTGACCGAGTTGGCATCCTTCGCAGTCGCACTGTGATGAAACCCCCTCCGAGGTCATGATAATATGAATCACATTTTGTTCCTCTGTGGCTTGTACTGCTCTTAGAAGGAATGAAACCCTCAAACTTGATTTCTTTTTTTTGTTGTTGTTGCCCCCCCCTGCCCTCTGTATTCCTCTTACAGTATGGGGCATACATCTGATGTTTTGATCGTACGTCAAAATAAGGGGGGGGAAATCCGATTGAGTGTTTGTTTGGACAGAAATGAAAAGATCAAATTCTGAGTCACAATAGGTGGGGAAAATAATCAGATTTGAGCCCGCAGTGCACATACAGCCAGAGAGATTGTCCTTTCATTTTCTCTGTAGGTAGAGCAGCATGTCCCCCGAGCGAGCTAATAGAATGCTTGTCTCGTATCTCGTCAGCCGTGAACTTTTTTTTTTCTCCGTCACAATTACATTCGGTCTGGAGGCATGTGTGCCTTGCAGCCAAATACGGTGTATTAGCTAAAATAAAGCAGTCCGGCGCTCATGTTGATCTCAACAAGGATGCTCTTTCTTATACCGTTAGAGGAGGTCCTGGTCTCCAGCAGAAAGTGCAGAGTTTGCTGTTTGTTTAGACTCATTAGTTTCTTGGGGGTGGGAAAAAAAAAAGTTGCACAAGTACAAATATATTCAGCAGCTTATCTAATGATCTGTTGTAGTGTTTCAAACCACGTTGCATTGCTTCAGTAATCTGCTAGTGGATTAAAAGCACTGATATCAGATTATTCTTTTAATTTAGTGACATGAAGCTTCACAGCTTGTGGGATATAGTTGACAACATGTTGGGGAGGTTGGCACAGAGGGAGCAGGAGAAAAGACAGCTGATTTATTTTTTATTTTGTGTTTTACATTCACATACTGTGAATTGGGGGCTGCAAGGTGGCGCAGTTGGTTTGCACTGTTGCCTCGCAGCAAGAAGGTTGCTGGTTCGCGTCCTGGTGGGGGCACCGGAATCTTTCCGCGTGGAGTCTCCATGTTCTCCCCGTGCAGCGTGGGTTCTCTCCGGGTTCTCCGGCTTCCTCCCATAGTCCAAAAACATGTTGAGGTTAATTGGTGATTCTAAATTGTCCGTAGGTGTGAATGTGAGTGTGCTTGGTTGTCTGTCTCTAAGTGTGGCCCTGTGATAGACTGGTGACCTGTCCAGGGTGTCTCCTGCCTTCACCCTAAGTCGGCTGGGTTAGACTTTAGCCCCCCACGACCCTAGTGAGGATTAAGCAATGTATAGATAATGGATGGATGGATGGATACTGTGAATTGGCATAGAGAGCCATGAACAATAACCGTGAGAAACCTGTGAATATTGTTTGCTCTGTGTTTATTTTGTCGGCTCCAGAGAATATTTTACTCGGTTGGAGCTCTGATTGAGATGTTGCACAAAAAAAAACAACAACACATTTTTGTGCTTCCTGACACAGTTTGTAGGTCTTTGACAGCTTTGACTCAAACCGAAAGAGTCATTTCAGTGGCAGAGTTCAGTGTTTTGAAGGAGGAACATCCTCCATCCTGCACAGTGGAGAGTGATGTGGTTTTGCATTTATGCCGTGCAATAGTGTTTTAGAAAATGTGAAAAAAATAACCAGTGTTCAATAATGCATCATAGAATAACGGCGACTAGTGGAGTGAAATGTACAAAAGAAGCCTGTGTTTGCATCCGTGCTGCTGATGTTGCACCACTGCCTCCTGCTGTTTGTCCACAGTCGTAGCATTTCAAGCCAGCGGCAGCCAAAGGAGGGAGAAAAAAAAAGAAGCTAATTTTCCACTGTCAGTCCCTAACATTAATGCATATACTGATCCACAAGCACCTTGGAGCCCTCTCCACTCCATCAACCTCTCCTCCTCTGCCCGCTGCTCACTCATGTTATCAATTCACTGTTTTCTCAAGGAAAATATAAGTTAAGCTCACCTTATTTACATTTATATGATCAGATTTTCTTCCTTATGGAAGGTATGCAAATTTGCCCTTTTCTTGAGTCTTGGAGCCACTGAGTGTGTAGATTTGTTGCAAGGGATGGAAAAAAAAAATAATAACATTGCCCTCCAGGAGGAAAGAGACCCAAGTTAGGATTTCTGGACCTCATGAATTTTGTAATGATCAATTTTGTTTACCGTACCCCCTCCAAGACTTATCAGGACGTTTGAGCTGGGGATATATAACATGAGATTGATTTACAACCAAAATGTCTATCATTCTTTTTTCTTTTTTTTTTTTTAGTGCATATACCCTTGGTGGCTGCCCCTGCAGTGTTCAGAATATTATTTTTCATTTTCTCCATCTGATGGCCTCCAAATTCCTCTATCAGTTTGTGAGATGTGGGGTGGTGGCAGGGTGTGCTCAGGCTTCGGTCACGTCCTAAATCCTCTGTGTGTTGGAGCAGAAGGGGAATGAAAGGCAAGACTGAAGCCTGGTTGGGTGAATGCAGTCAACTTGAGCTTATTTGAGGGGGGGGGAAGAAAAAGCCATAGCTTATTTGTGTGTCTGTCCTGTGCGCGAGTGAGAGACAGAAACTGTGCATGGAGGTGAGCGCTTTAAGAGTGAAACTCTTGAACCCATTGTGAAATGAATGGCCAGGCATTGCACCGCTTTAGTGTATGTGTGTGTGTACATGCAGCAGAGTGTGTGTGTGTCCGGTGGACACCGGCGAGGGAATAGCACTCGAGCAAATTGCTTTCTGCCAGCATATTGCCAGCGCCAGTCTTTATTCCTCTGGATGGGGAGGCACGTCTCGGACGATTACAGCCCCCAATTCAGGCTCCGACCGCTGGCCTGCCCCGCTCAGCCCATAGCCCCGCTTTACAATGCACTCCTCTATACCATGCCATACCCAGCTTGATGAAATGCTGATGTGGAATATTTAACTGACACTCCAAGCGAAACCCAATAATATAATCAGGTAATAAGAAATTAATTTTCTCCCTGGCTGCACTTTGACTGGGGTGTTGATACAGGGAAGGGGAAGAAAAATCAAGAGGCAAACGCCGGCGAGGGAATGTTGTAGGTAACTTGGCCTCTCCCCTCCCTCTCCGTCTTTCTCTCTGTGTGCATCAACATTTCTCATGACACACTCGGCTGGTTTGATAGCCACCCCCACGCACCCATTCACACGCCCCATGCTCCTGTGCACATACAAATTTGCAGGGACCCGCACAATAACAAGGATGCCTCCCTCTCTACACCACTGAACTGTAAATGACCAAAGCAAGAAAGCCGGCCGATGACACCCAAAGACCACTATGGACGCGCATAAACACACAGGACACGCTGTCGGGGAGGAAACCCGACGTCCCTCACAGGCTTACATTGTGAGCTGCACTGCTGGCCTGCAGCACGGACAGATGTTGGCGTGGCCGATGGTCCGTGGGAGCGAAAAGCGAAGCACCTTGCCGGGCTCGTGACCTATTAAATGTAATTCGGTTTCTCTCTTTTCCTCACTCCGCTCCGTTCTTTATCTCTATTTATCTCTCTGCATGCATCTTTCCTCTTTCTCCCTCTCGTTCTCAATGTCTGTCCTTTATGTAGTTAATTAGGAGGCAGGAGTCCATCGGTGTCAGTGCTCTGGTGTTTTATTGTTCCCCCCTCTCGCCCCCCTCCGGCCCCCAACGGGGAGACATCAATAACCCTCCCCCACAACACACACATACACACACTTCATGCCAGAGTTTCCACGGCCCTGTCTGCTCCTGCCTGGCACAGCCATCCATCTCTCTGCGCAACCCTCCCTCCCCCCTCTGCGTCTCCTCACCCGCCACCCACCCGACCGCTGCTCTCTCTCTCCCTCCCCTCCCCTCCCCATCACTGCCTCTCCATCCCCTGCCATCGCCTCTCTACCTGGGAGCATTTGTCATCCCGTCGTTCTGTGAGCCCGGCCGACGCAATGAAAAAAAAAAAAAAAAAAGACAGGGAGAAAAAAAAAAAACTCTCAGTGGCAATATGCAAAAATGCGAAAAGGTAGATGCGGGTTGCCCTGGCAACGGCTCTGAGGTTATTTCCAAGCGCTGATGGAAATCAATGTCATGTGCCAGCCAGGCAGCCACCTCCGTCCTCAGGAAAATTAGAAAAAGGGGGGGTTTGAGGGAGGGGAGGAGGAGACGGGAGGGCGAGAAGGACAAAGAAAAATGCAGAGGAACAGAAATCAGGTTTTTTCTCCTTTCTGAACCTTAAGGGCTCCTGACTTTTCTTCAAAGGAAGTGGAGGCATGCCGCCGCGTTATTTGGGTTCTGTCGTGGGTCACGTTCTTTCTGCTTTTGTTTCTGCCTTTGCATTCACCGTAAATTGTGCCCTTTCCCTGCACACCTAATGCTGCCGCTGGCCCTCCCTCGTGTTTACAATGAGGGGAAAACAAATTTTCTGGCTGTAAGGGCACCAAATCAAAAAGATAAATAAGTCCGTTTGGAAGAGGAAGAGGAAGAGGAGCGGTGGTGGGGGGCAGTGGTTTAGCACAGAGAGAGGCTTTGGGTGTTTGTGTTTGACCGTGCCCGACAAATGATTAGTCGGAACCGGCAGCTTCACACAACAACAGCTACAGCGCTAATGTCATTTGGGAGCAGACATTCTCATATGCTAAAAACGCAGCACTGTGCCAAGATTAGCTCCGTCAGGCAGGTCAGTGACGAACCGATTCCTGACCTCTGAATCACTGTCTGCATCTTTTGAAAAGCTCTGTGGTAGCTGCGTGTGCTTTGTGTGTTCGGATAGACAGTTCAGCATCCAGAAGGACAAAGTATTGACTCCTGCCAGAGGTTGAAGGAGGGCTCAAGGAGAGAGATTCTATTCAGCTACTTTCAAGAAACTTCTTTTTTTTTTTTAAATGACTTCCTCCGAGTTTTCATTGAAACTCGACTATTGAATTCGGAAGGATGTTTCCCTCAAGCATCTTGACTGAATCATTTTTGCAACAGAGAGGCCTAAATCGGCCAGGCGTGTTTGAAAACTCTTTGGTTGCAATGACGACTGGAGTGCCAGGACGAGTTAAGAGTAGCGTGTTTTCATTCCTGTGACGGTGATGTTAAAGACCTACTTATGATTTATAATCCTGTGTAATATATGGCACAGGTGTTGTGATAAGTGGACAGCTGTAAAAACAGGTGTGACTGCACCGGAAAGCAATGTGGATGCACTGATTCGATTGCTCAAAACAAATGTGGAGGCAGTCAGAGTCGCATTCAGGACATTAAATCCATAACGTGATGTCTAATGTCAGTGCAATGTTGAAATCATTTCATTTGCTGCAGTTTATAGAGATTAAAGTACATCTGAGCAGGGTTGCAGCATTAGAATGAAGTCCTACATGTGTTTAAGTCATCCACGGTGTAGTCACCTTCCTGCTAATGAGCAAACCAGTGCAGCCTGGTGGTGCATCACTGCGCTGCACGTTAAAATGTTTTAAAAGCATCCTTTTCGCGGTGGTGGAGCGGCACCACTAAAGCATGTACTCAAAAACGAGGACATTTTTGTTACCACTTAGCTTACAGTGAGAGATATATTGAATTAATTTCCCCCCTCGGTTGGAATCAATAACCCATAAACGGAAATTTATTGCGTAAACCGCTGCAGCCATCTCTGACGCGTCTTGTATCGCTGTGGCGGGCATGCGGTGGAATAGATGGGCCATGCATGCCAAACCAATAGGTTCTCCTCCTCATTTGCATACCTAACATGGCGTTCACACTCCAGTTGACACATTTGCAACCTGCCACTTATCCCATTACCGGCTGTCCCTGGTCACAGCATTGTTTGCTGTGTCGGCACTCTTTCCGACTGCCCGGCCAGCTCGCTCCCCCACCGCGATGTGTGTGCGTGTCGAAGCGCTCACAGGTTGCTCGGGTGCAGATGAACTCGACACAACCGGGCTCGCGGGCACACGTTGAGGCACACATGCCGGCACAGATGCTGGCGGAGTCCAGCTGCAGAGGCATATGCACTAATCCAGTAAACCTCTCTGTGGTGCATTCCGGGTTTATACATGTTAAGAGACGTATGTAGCGTTGCCAAATTAGCAATCTAAAGGAAATTAGAAGCGATGCAAAGTGGACGACGTGTTAATCAGCTTCGATATGCAGCATTTTCTGACATAAATGAGCGCCGTTGTTTCTCTAATATTTAAATAGTAGTGCATTTGTGTGACAATGTAGGCTTTGTTCAGTGTTCTATGTGCTTTTTACATGAATTTTTTAAATGACACCTACATTTACATAAACAAAATGTGTTTTTACTTACATGTTTTTATGTGCATGCGTGATCGTACTAGTTTTTTTTCTGTTTCTCTTGCTTCAGCCAACACTTCTGGAATAAGTGATGTTCATTTGGGCGCCAACACAAAAGACTACAAGTAAATATTGGACACACACACACACACACACACACACACACACACACACACACACACACACTCGGGCATCATGGCTCCCAAAGCGCCCTCTCTCCCTGTGTATTTTCTGAGTTGCTAATATGAGGGTAATAATTTGTCATTAAGGTTTAATTTTTGTTGGCGCCTTTGCTCTGGATGTTTAATTTGAGTCTTAAATAAACTCCCCAGACCCTGCAGCCATTTTTGCCTCCATATCTTGGTCTCCCTCCCTCCTCTGCTCCCCCACAATGCCTCACTCCCTCCCTCCCTCCTTCCCCCCTGATCTCCCTCTCATTCCCTTCTCTATTGAGAGGGCAGCCTTACAGTATAAGTAAAGCTGATTCCCACAGGCGAACCAAAAAAGAAACACTTATTAGTGTTCAAGGATGAGCTACCTTGTTCACCTTCAACATCGCTGCAGGATACAGTCCATTTCTGTCTCACTGAGCCACGGTGGCATTTGCTTTCTCCCTGAATGGGAGAGTCGGAGCATGTTGTTCTGCAGTAAAGTCCTTTAGAGTTTCATGTTTTTGCGGCGGGGGGTCCTCGGTATCTCTCACACAAGACTTACATGACATTTCTGTTGAGCTCTGTTATCAAATGGCTGTGTAAACCGGCTTACACCAACACTCTGAACTCAATGAACCTAAAATCACTGAGCAGATTCTCCATGGTGGAGGACTGCAGCTGAATGCTGTATGTCACCCATGGATTTTCTGATAAGATCATTTTCCACCCTGCACATCTATTTTTGATGTGCTGTGTTGGTGGCGTACAGGAATAAATGAATATTCATGAGTGTGCAGAAAGCCTATATGTATCATAGTGATTTCCACCCATGTCATCAAGCTATGCAAATTACATCCTCACATCTCCATACGACCATACAGCCCCCTCTCTCTCTCTCCTTAATTAATGGTGCTGAGAAAATGTTTTTTTTTCTTGCAAGGAAATTAGCTCCTTCAAGACAGAATTGGTGCAGATATTAATGGGAAGTGATAATTCAGGACTTGTTTTGACTCGATGACTGAAGGAATTACACATTCCGCATCAAACGGTGGCGCTTCTTTACGTGACGATCCTCAAACCGATGTCACAGAACCCCGCGGGCGATGAATAGCCGACGGGGGGACGTCTGGCTGGATGGGCTTTCACACATTAGCAGTACCGTCGTCACGTCCGTACAATAACACGTTTAACTCGAACCCCAATTATTCATCATTTGTGTTCATTAACTGATAAATCAAGCCTGGAAAAATCTGCCAACCCTGTCCCTTAGAAATAATGTGTATATATGCTACTCATTTGCAGTAGCAGATATGCTTTTTGCGATAGAACAATGAAAACATGCTGTACATAGTGTACAAACTGTTCAGTGTCAGCATAATTTGTGTGTGTTTCCCTTCAACGCCAACTCTTTTAAAGGCGTATTCGTGCTTTCTGCATATGCAAGTGTTCCAGTCAAGTCAATTTTGACATCTGTGATGGTCCGCGAATCGTCCACACTGCAGAACTGTAGGGTTAGGGTTAGGTTACTGCCTGACTTTGGAGGTGTTTCGATTTGTGCATGATTTCCATCGATGGGGCCCGAACACAGCGGGAAGTTGCCCTGGAATCCTGCGTTACGTCCGCCTGCTGTGATATCACACCTCAGGAATATTCACCCTGACACGGTGCTACAGTTCAATCTGTAACCAGCTGCTGTGTCCTGTACGATACATCAGAACCATCCACAGGAGCCCCGTGTGCTTTTCTGTCTCCGATATGAGGACTAATGCGACCGTAGCAGATCGGCGCTTTAGCGTGATTAACCACATCCGCTGTCTTGAAAGCTCGAATTGGCCCTAATACAATGGAAACTAAAGCGGGATGCAGGTGAGGGAAAGTTGCAATTTAATGTTAAAAAAAACCTGTAAATGCATCACATTCAGTGGTTAAAGATATTAGAGTCAGAAACTGTTTTCTAAATGTATTCTTTTCTAAGAGATGGAGTTGAATCTTCGTAAATGCTTCCCTGCTGTAAATTCACATGTGATCTCCAAACAGCACGAGCTCAGTGTAGAACTTTTATTAAATGTATTATACGCGTAGTTTCTCGTTTGAAATGAGGAATGGACATTTTCTATATCTTTTACACACTCATCAGTTCAACTGATAAATAATAACACACATCCAATTTTCTTGGTATATTATTACAGCTGTTACATTTTCTCCTCCATTCAGAAAAATATTCCAGTTGGGAGTCTCGTACCAAAACATATCAGGCATCTAAATGAGGAAACTTTTCTCTTATACATACCTAATGACTTGTGTGATTACGCTTGTGTGCTTAAGTGGCGTTTTTCCAATGAACAACCGAAGACACCCCCCTCCTCCTCCTCCTCCTCACCGCCCAACCTGCGCTATCATGAGATAATACGCACATGACGGCGGGCAGATTTGCTGAATTACAAGTGGCGCATTCAACTCATCAGCTACGGCCGACGTGGGCGACGGATCTTCGTATTCATCTCGAGAGATCAAAACGAAGATGGAAAGGGAGGGTGTGGAGCGTACGAACAAGGGAAGAGCGGAAGTGAGGATAAGTGGCGAAGCTGACACCGGGGTCAAGTGCTGATCTGGCGTCAAAATTTCCCTTTCAAATCTTTCTATATGCATATGCTCACCTACACACATCAGAGTGTTCGGTGTGCGCCGCGACAAGCCCACACGCTCTGCCGGGAAAGCCACCAGAGAGACGTTAAGTCACACGGAGACAAAAAGCAGATGGATGAAATCAAATGAGTAAAGGAGAATATTGCAAATTATTTAAGTGTGTGTGTGTGCGATTCTGCATGTGTGTGTGTGTGCGCACATGTCACGTAGAGAATATATGTAGGAGAGGAGAGAAAAGGGGAGCCTCTATTCAGGATGGAGGTAGTAGCTCACTGACAGACTGTGCTGCCATGCTCAGCCAGTTCATTGCTGTCATTCCTTACTTCTTTTGACATTTTCAATTATGTCTTTCACACATGGCTGGGCACTTGTTTTTTTTTTTTTTTTTTCTTTCAAAGCTCTCCTTATCATCCTCCTCTGCTTTTCTCTCCGGCTCGCTCTCCCTTCCCCGCCTTTCTCGTTCCATCCTTCCACCTTATTCATTCCATTTCCTTTTTAAGTGGCCGCTCCCTCCTTGCTTTGTGCGTCGGGCCCTTTTCATACGTGGGGGTCAGGTAGCCCAGGGATCCCATTACTTCCAACGCGCCGCCGCGGCGGATGGAGCGAGCCGGCCACGGCGGGGCGAGCGACGGAGAGGGCGAGCGAGGAGTGAAAAGGATGCTGTCAGATGTGTCAGGACGTCCTCTTCAATTTATCTGGTTATCCAGAGAGTGGGGGGGGGAGGACCTCACAGAGCGAGGTGTAGAAAGTATGGGTGGACTTGTGTTTTCGTGGGGCTGCATCCTTTGTGGCACTCGTTCACCTGACAGTAGTGAGGAAGACATTTGTCAGCGATGTCTTTTGTTAACGTGTCTCCATTGTGCCATTAACATGAGCTGCTCTTATGGGTGGCAACATTAGCATTTGTGTACAACCTCGGCTTTAGCTATGAAAATAAAAGCTGCTATAGTCGATATTCTCATAAAAACAATGAATTTAATGGTTAGGTGTGATGGCAAAAGTGTGACTCATTGTAAAGAATTCCAGAGGAATTGATCCACCAGCTCTGCAGCTCTGGCTTTACTGTTCACTCTCTCAGCTCTCAGAAATTCTTCCCAACACAGCAGGCAGCAGTACATTACAAAAAGTTTTCTGTAAGCCTGCTGTATTCTACCTGCCCAGCATAGAGTGGAAACGAGACGAAGTTGGTGCCCATCAAGTGACTTTTCATAGCATTTAGTTGCTATAGATGTGTAATTTTCAGAGGAGTGAACACTTGACCCACATTTATCAACACAAACATGACTTCAAATTAATGCAAATGTTTCTCTGTGTCTGCTGGATGTGCAAATTAGCAACTATTTGGGAACCGTCTCCATGCTCTCTCGGCTTAAATCAGTTTTTGCAGGTTTGATGTGAGTATTTTGGTTTCCTGCTAGTTGTTGCTATACTACATTTTAAAGAGCAATAACTACTAAGTGTACCTAATTCCACATTTACTCTAGAGGCATTACAAAATTGTATGTAATTAGTATACAATGCTAAACAACTCAGCAGTATAGAGCTGGTTAGTCGCTGTCAACGTGCTACGTAATTAAAATGCTAATCCTTTAAAACACGACTATTAATATGATTTGTAGTAACACTGACAGTGACGCCCTGCCTGCATAGGGAAAACCTTGAGACTTTAAAGACCCCCTCTGGTGATAATCAAGTTTGTTTAACCTTGCTAATATCTCCACATGTCAAACTATATGCTATCATGTGACATATAAGCAGTCATGGCTGAGCATTGCTGCAGTGACAGTCTCGAAAACACAGATTCAGACGTCCAGGGTTTTAACAAACTGAAGGGTGGGTCTTTCTATACCATTATTCAGAATCAGTTTCTGGCTTGAAACCTGTACGACTGAATAACTCTAAACATACAACTTGCCGCTGTGTAGAATAGAACAGTCGTCCATGCTTTTCAAGTTGTCTGCAAGGGTCCACAAGGGTAATGTACATTTTTGGTCGAGGGTCTGCGCTGACCCCTCCGCAGACGCCTAAGTGCCCGAAATTAGTGGCCGCACAGACTGTCCACACTGCAAACACGCTGCCTGCACGAGTGGTGCTTAAAACAGAAGCTTGTTATGAGAAGAGACTTCATGAGGGGATTCTCCATCATTCACGCCTTCATTAGCCAAATTGTAATTGAAGTAGTTGCTGTCTGCCGCACTTTAGAGGTGCTTTCATTTGAACATGCTTTCTACCGACGGGTTCCCAAACACAGCAGAAGGTAGTCTGTACACTGACACACCATGAGATAGTCACATTGACACAGTCCTACAGCCCAGTCTTGTGAGTAGTTGCTGTAAAAATGCTCAAAGTCACAGGTTTTTCTGTAACATCCATGGGAACCCCGTGTGCTTTTCTGTGTTCAACGTCTGTGTAGCAGACCGACATCTACCTATTGTAGTGTGAATAGAACAGCCTGTGCGTCCGCTGTCAGCTTTCAAAGTTGTTGTGGATATACCACTACGACTACTATCACCTTAAATAGTAAATCTGACACTTGACTGGCTCTTGGGTAAAGTTATCCCATTGCAATGTGGAGACCGTGATGGATACAACAGATCATTTGGAGAACAGGTCGGTTAACCTGTGACCCTAAACACACGTAAGCACTTTTTTATTTTCTGATCACGAACAGATGATCAATATATAAGTAACTGATCATCTAAGAGCTTGCAATTTACCATACTTTTACAATGTCTGCAGCAGGATAGAAAACATGAAGTGCACCTTCACAGTCGTCGGTGAGCTGATGTGCTTCAGTTGCAGTGGAGGGAAGTAAGGCAGGGACTTAATCGATCTGCACATTTGGAAGCAACATGATACAGTTACATTAGAGCCATTTTAGGGAACGACGGGGTTATTATCATGGAAAAAAACTTCTAAATTTTGTTTTGAGGAGTTTAATCAACAACCAGAAACAAATAAATTTTGCTGAGAACACTTTTTGTACTCAAAGCTGTATAATGATGTGAATACACTACAAGAAATATAAAGCACGTCAGTTGTTGTAAACGCGGACCGCATTTCGCACGGAAAACACCCAAATGCTGATTGATGGATTGGCTCAGTGATCGAGCATCTGACTGACTAATTGATTGAGTCATAATGAGGACATAATGTTTTCCTGCACTAAGAGCATCAGAGGAGACACAACATCCATAATGCATGTTCTATATTACGGCGAGCAGGGATCACTTTCCTCCTACACCAACTGATGGATTTACTGATTGATTGACTGGCTGACTGACTAATTGATTGGTTTTGTAATGAAGGGAAAACACATTTTTCTCCATTAAGGTGAACCAGGGGGGGGGGATTCCCCGCGCTGGCAGCCGTGATGTAATGCGCAGGTTCTAATGACCTCAGCATAATCACCGCCATTATGAAACGGGCGCCGGGCTCTCAAAACCACTTCATCATCAGAGTGTTGCCTACTCATGCCTACAGCCATCGCTCATTCACTCCTCGCTCCTCTTCAACAAAGTCAGCCAAACAGATTACCAGTGCCGCTGCCAGATCTGCAGCCAAATCGCAGCGGAAATTTAGCAGACTGCCAGCAAAGCTTTGTTCGTATGAGTTTGGATGAAAAAGAGCGAAAGAAAGAGTGTGTGTGTGTGTGAGGTAGTGGACGTTTGGCAATGCCAAACTGGTGGCCCCAGTTATACTCACTTTCACCAGGAGGCAGTCAAGCAGGCGGGAGGCCAGATTGCTATTTTTCCAGGCTAATCACGGGAGAGTGTTGCCAGGTCTTTCCCCTCCCTCTTATCCCCCCACCTCTCCTGCTGACTCTTAACCCTGACCCTTCAGCAGGAGATCCCTCTCTTGGCAAGAGGGAAGTAGAAAAGCAAGAGAAAAAAAAAAAAAGAAACGGGGGAAACAGTGGCGCGGGCTGAACAAGAGGAATAGGGGGGGAATCATGGTCAAGAGCTGATTAATGAGCCTTTAATTTAATCAGCAATTCCCATCTCACCAGGGCCTCTCCACGTGGCTCTGTAGCAGCTTATTATTTTTAACAAGTCTGTGATCTCCCCCCGTTTTTTCCCCCTCTCTCTCCTTTCTTTCCTCCTTCTTTCAGTCTTTTCCAGTTCCCTCTTTTATACGGAGCCCTTATCTGTGTCAGAGTCAGGGATATGAATAGAGGGGGAATGATTAATGGAGATTTAAGGACAATGAAGGATGCCTAACTGACTTGTCATTTCACACTGAGCCACATTTGTTTCACACTTTGCCCTCAAATTTCCAAACACAGACTAATAACGCCGCCCTTTGTCTAATAATAATTATTGCATTGTGCACGAGCTTCTCCTGGATGTGTTTTTGTCTGATTAATACAGATTAAACAATAGCCCACAGGTTTCATTAACGGGGTCGGTTACTCTTCTGTCATTTCTGTTTTGCGTGTGCTACTTTACCGCATTCTTTAAAACGTTCGATTAAACACCTTTCCACTTCCGAAACAATCATCCGACCGTTCGCACTCGTTCGCGCCCCCCGTGAGCCAGTCATCTATCTGCTGTCGAACTTTAATATTGCCGGTCTTCCCTCTGTTGCTTCCAGCTGTCAGTTCAGCGTCTGATCACTTCAACCCAATTCGCCTCTAGCTTCATCATACCCAGCTGTCCATTGGCCAAACCTAAGCTCTCCACAAGTGCCACTCCACATCACATGCATCTAATATCTTCACCCTGGCTGCTCCTCACTCCTGTATTTAATGTCTGGAGCTGAGCACCACCATAAAAGGACAATAGGATTTAGCAAGTTAACCTTTCCTATTGTGTATTAGAATTAGAATAAAACTTTATTAATCCTACACCAAAAAACAACACAACACCAACATAAAATCAGCAACAAAACAACAGCTTTCAAAATTCAAATCAAATCAAAACAAAATCAAAATTCACATTAAATCAGCATTCAAATTCAGTATACAATATACAGATACATGCAACATATTGCACAGTCTGGTGATGGAGCATGATGCTCTATCTCACCCAGTGTCCTCACTCCTCAACCCTCAACCCAAATTAAATAAATTAAAGCCCCTGTATGGTCATTGATTAAACCCCTACACACAGAACTATTTAGATTTTTTTCCATGAAAATAATCCCTTCTTGCCTTAAATTGGCTTAGATGTAGCTTTCCATTGTTGCTTCCTTTAGAATCTCAGAGGTCTCCACCTCTGTCTACACCCCCTTTAGATACTTGCTGCCAGCTGCTCAAGCACACCAGCTCACCCACAACTCTGCACAATGGAAGTTGTAATGCATGAGTAATTTGTCTGTACATGTTCGAACTAGAGACTAATTCTGAAGAAGAATAATGATGTGGAAAGCCCCGACTCGTTACCTGGTACTTTAGGTAGAAATTTTATTTCGTGTTTCTGAGACCCTCGTCGGTACGCTCAAGAAAGAAATGCTCAGTGGTGGCACCGGCTGCTTTTTTAGCTCATGATGAGTCTTCTAGCTTATTTTGTAAAAAACACCATATGGACATGTTAACAAGGTAACAAAAAAACAACTTGATTTTCTCAGTCTCTTCTAATAAAAAAATAACATTAAACTTAACAAGTTAATTGCTGAGATTTGGAGACACACGTGGCTAAAAAGGAAGTCCGGTGATGTGCAAAATATGAAGAATCAGATGATCAGAGCAAGAATAAGAACAACTATATTTATGCTTTAACAATTCACTAGTTAAAGTTCTGCATGTTTAAATGTTAAACAATTCCGTAGCCGTACACTGACAGAATAGTTTCTTCCTAAAAACAGCCTCCCTCCACCTCCTCCTTTACACTTACACCGTGGTTTGCTCGGCATACTGTACATGCCCTAGTTCACATTTTGACTGGGTAAAACAGCACACACAGCACCTTTTTTTTTCCAATGCAGAAGCAATTCATTTATTTCTAGATAATTAGAAATGATGGCAGGTAAAAAAAAAAAGAAAAAAAGAGAGAGAGCGAGTAAGAGGTGATGGAATAAGAAAGGCTTTGTAGTGAGTCAGAATAGAGATGAGAGAAGCTCTTTAATTCTACCTCTGATTACTAAGTGGCTCCGTCCATTATCTTTACACAGTGAATAGCAGAACACCATAAAAGTAAAATGTGACTCATCCATCCCCACTGGTTATCACACTCAATGGCTTATGGGAGTCAAACCCCCCCCCCACACACACACACACCCCCATCCGTCCCCTACGCAGATTGACACACTGCCTACTTAACATAGCCCTTCAGAAAGTGCTTTTAGATTGCGTGTCCTTGTATGTGCGTGCATGTTTGTACATACAAGCCGTCGTCCTGCGCTCCAGGTGCGTTTGTGCGTCCCCAAGATGGACTTTTGTGTATGTATGAGTGTTTGTGTATGCATGAAAATGCGCATATGTGTCTTTGTAGGAATGCGTTTGTGGTGTCAGGTCATTTCTTCTCACAATCTCAGACAAGGGGAGGAGTGTGTAGGTCCCCTCTTCTATCCTGCGCTGTGCTTCTCTGAGAGGTATTGCCTCTCTTATTGCTGTTGAAAAGTCCCATCAGTGCCAGCCGCGCTGATTTATGTCCCTGATCCCCTCCACCTCCAGCTCCTTTCCATTAGGCTTTACAATATTCCCCCATTGTTCAGCTCCCTGCGTTATCGGCCCTGCCCAGGCCTGTCAGCAGGACCTGCCCCAACACACAATCACACCGAGTGCAGCAAAGAGAGAGAGAGAGGGAGAGAGAGGGGAGGCGGGAGGTTCGGTAGGGGGGTGGGGGGTGGGCTGATAGGATGGAGCGAGAGATCGAAGAGGTGGGGTAGAAACAGAAAGGCGGCGGAGGGGAGGGAGAGTGCTGGGATGAAGAGGGAGATAGAAAAAGTGGCAGGGTGTGGGGGTAGCAGAGAGGCAGCGATAGAGGAGGGGGGATGAAAAGAGGAAGATGAGGTGGAGGGCAGCATGTTGAGGGAAGTGCAGAAATGGGAGATGTCCATCTAAGCCTTGGTTTTATTGTTTCTTAAAGGGTGGAGGGGGTGGGGGCATAAGTTAGGCAATATGCGAGAGGGTGACTGTAATGATGGGAGGGAGAGATGCCATTTGGATGCATTACTGTGGGACATTCTCTTAGTGTATGTCCATTAAGATATAGATTTTATTGCCTCGGAATGGGCGAGGGGTTGCCGCGAGTTCGGTGCAAGTGCACGGCGAGATAAGGCGGCGGCAGTGGTGTTAGCGAGCGGAGCTTTTGATATGGACCCCCACTCTATCAATTCCAGTCAGCTTTTATTGCCTCGAAGAAAGGCTGGATGAGGCAGCGAGCGCCGCGATGCACTTGGTTAAATGTAGGTGCCTTTCAGGCCGAGGTTTACAATATATAGTGCGGGCAAACGCAACAGAGTTGTTAAGCGCGCCGCAACCAACGCTGGGGAAGGCAGCCTTGAGAAAGGTCGAGAGGGCCACACGAGCAGAATGCGAATGAGGTTGGACTATTTAAAGAGATTCAGGATCAATGCTTGTCTTGACGATGCGCGAGCAAAGACGGAGCGCATAAAGGTTGTTTGTGAGGGTGAAGAGAAAAAAAAAAAGAAAAGAAAAGTGCTGGTTATTTTTCTCATGAGCACTACAGAGTAACTTGTCATTGCTTCGGTACTTAAAGCCATATTTCTTCAGCTGTTAATAATTCAAAGGCAATTCACTGCAGTGTCATCATAAATCAAAAAAATGTGCTCCCCCCCTCCGACACACACCTTCTGTAAATGGATGCCACCTTGTCTTAATTGTAACCAAAGTTCACAAATGGCAAAAAAATCTTCCCTTTTTGTTTCAGTTCTGCATATGCCTGCCCAGACAATGACACGGTGCATTTAAAATGAATTGCAAATCGCCCTCATTTTAAATGCAGTGGTTGGGGGGAGCTTCTCGTCCCTTGAAGAGCCGGATCGCTCCCACTAAAAGATCTTTCTGACGTGCACCTTTAAGAGGAGGAAGATGAGAAAACGTGGATGAAAAGAAGAGGAGAGTGATGGAGGCGGAGGAGGAGGGGGGGAGGTGAGGAGGGTGGCCGATAAGCTTGCTTGCTTTCAACTCTGTGGAGGACAAGGGAGAAGAAGTTTTAATATCTCTAAATCAGCTGCTCGATATTGAAAGTGTCATCTAATTGAAAATGATTTAGGACACCGGGCCCGCCTGGCAATCATATATAAATTCACTCCTGACACCAGCTCCAAAGTCTCTCTATTTCTACTTTATGAGTCATTTGCATGGTGGGGGCCTTGGAGAGTATAAACCATGCAAATGATATGGAGCGCTGCACAAGGTGATGTATCCCCTCCCCTCTCCTCCTCCTCCTCCTCCATCTCTCCATCTCTCGCTCATTCCCCCTCTTAGCCTCAGGAGAAATGCTTTCTGCTTTGCTGCTGCCTTTGTCCAGAAAGTCATTTATTTCTCTTGTTGTTTGCTCGCTTGCTATTTTACAGCTTGCCGCATAGGTTAGGGGGAAAGAGGCGGCTGCCACCCCATTCAGCTGAATGACTGTCATCTTCCATTTGCGAGCCCGTGTTGTACGTGCAAGTTATTTCCTTATTTTGTGAAAAGACAGACGGAGACACCCCACAATAGAAACTGTGTGGAGTGTATCCCCGCGGTACATAACAATAAATATACCTGCACTTTAATGTGGCACTGAAAGCCTCGGAGTACATCTTTGCACTTTCGACCGTAATATGAAGTAATACCTGCCAATACTTGGCTCGAGGCTGAATGAAAAGTTTTGTTTCTACCTTTCAATGAGCTCCAGTAGCGCCGTCATTAAGTGTAAGGCTGCTCTCGAGCCGCCGAGCGCACACACTCCAACGGCTAGAATCAACATGAAGTGCGTCACGAAATCGGAAGCCTTGAAATATTAAGAAGCAAAAGGCGGCGAAAGGAGAAACCTGCGAGCTGAAAATAAAGGATGGGTCTTTTTGCTGTTAGATTATTTCCAGAGCAATTCTTTACCTGACTGAACACCTCTCCTCTCCGGTGGACATAAAGCGCAGCAATGAGAGTTCAGAATGGCCGACCGTACACGCTCACCCTTTACGGCTCCTATAAAACTTTTATGACTTGAAAATCCTCTATTTCTCTCTCCTGAGAGAAAAACCTGAGATTAAGGGATGAGAGGGTGAGTTAGACGTGGAGACAGATGGAAAGCATCTACTGTTCTCCTGTAAGTGGACTCAGATTTGTAGGCAAAACCCTGTTGGTCTTCTTGCCCCCCCCAACAGAGCAGCCATTATGAAGGTGTGAGTAAACTGGCATGAGGGAATATATCCACATGAACGTTATCATCTAGCACTGTGTGGCCTTTTGTTGTAGAAACGGGGTAAGTGATTCCACAGGGTGTAATTTGTGCGTAAACATGTGTGCCCTCATTTTTTTTTTCTTCCCCCCCTCTGGATCTGTGGTTTTGGTCTATTTACCAGGACGCGCTGTGCTATAATCCTCTTTATGTGGGCATATGGTTCATGTTTTGTGTGTGACTTTTCCATAAATGTGTGTTTGTGTTTTCTGTTCTTTCCATTCTTCCAAACACGAGCGTCTGTGCATGCTAAATAATTTGGTTAGTTTTGCCGGCTGTGCCTATATGCATTGATAAGTATATGCAAATGTTAGATTTGAGACTGCATATGTGTGTGTGAGCGTTCAGAAGCCGGTGAGTGAATGACTGCTGCAGTCTCAAGTGTTGCCCAGGGAGCTCCTGCGCGCGGTGGCGGTCTTGTTTGTCTTCCAGAGCTGCTCAAACAATGGCTCCCCATGGGCCCGCTCTCCGCCTAATTGAGAGACTACAGAGAGAGAAAGAAGTGATCGGGCCGCACTTACACCAGCTCAATTACACACGCAAACACACCCGCCGCTTCCACGCATGCACAAGTAAACACAAACACATGCATGTAGCCGCATAAAGCATTACAAACCGCTACAAGGCCGCCGTACGTTCTCCCATCGAGTGTTTCAGCACACATACACACCAATCACATCTGATGAAGAGACAGCTGCACTTAATCTAGCAGCACTGAGAAGTCTCTCAGCGCAGTACAAGGCTAAACCAAATAGTCGATACAGTATTTTGTTGTGTCTGCGTCTCCGGCGCTCTCCTTCAGCGAGACGTGATCCTTCGCTACACGATTCTATAACACATGACGTGGCCGGTCATTTGTGATTCGCTGCATCTGGAGCAAATCGTAGCTGCATCATAATTGCATCAGAAAAATGGCAAAATACACTGTAATGAATCATGGCTCTGGTGTAGGTAGGGTTTTAGTATGACTGACTGTGAATGTTCATAAAAATAAATGTTAAAAGAAAAAATCAATATGTGTGCGCGAATGGAAAAGACTTGAGTTGTGTTCCGGTATCTCACAAACATATTTTGAGCTCGTGGAGTGCTCACACAGATGAAATAACAAAAGGAAGTGCACTCATACAGATAAGTATGCATCTAATACTGTTATCCTGCATTTTTTTGACCTTGACAGTTTTGTGAGTGCTTGTATATTAAGATTTATTGTTATATTGACTCATTTTGTGGCTTTTTGATGCTCAAGCTTTTATTAGGTGCCAGGTGATAATCAGCCAAAAATAATCACCTGGTTGAACTGGAGTCCCATGTGCAGGGCTACAGTCCCCATGTGGAGGTCATGGGTTCGAATCCCGCTCATGACCCTTTCCCACAGGTCCTCCCCCTACTCTTCTCCCCTACTTTCCTGTCTCTCTCTCACTGATCTATCAAACAAAGGCCAAAAAAATAACTTTAAAAAAAAATAGTAATAATAATCACAGTAGTTCTCTGATTGGATCGTTGGATGACTGAGGCACCTTTTGTGTACATGCGAGGTTTGTCAGAAAAGTTTCAGGACTGGTGTCATGAAAGATATATTTCAAATCCAAACTACAAGTTTTCCCCTTCGAAGTAATCCCCCTGGAGTCTAACACACTTTCCCAGCCTTCTCTGCCACGCCGCCATGCACTCCTGGAAGGATTCTTCCGGGATCCTCCGTCGTCACAGCCATCTTGATGTCGTCTTCAAAACGGGTCCCCTTGATGACCCCCTTGAGTTTGGTGAAGAGGAAGCAATCCCACAGAGCCAGGTGGGGTGAGTAGGGAGGTTGCTCCAGCACGGCCATGTTCTTCTCAGCCAGGAACTGTTGGGATGCTCAGGGCGTTGTCATGGTGAAGCATCCACCACTTGTCCTTCCACAACTCTCACCTCTTCTAAACGAAGCAAACACTGCAGGATCTCTTTGTAGATCATCTGAAGGGGAAAACTCGTTGTTTGGGTTTGAAAATATATCTTTTGTGACACCAGTCCTGGAACTTTTCTGACCCTCCTCCTATATAGAAGTGCTGCGATGGTGCCGATGTATCTGCTAAGGGTTGGACAGATGTGATTAAATAAAGGTGTCAGTGGGACAGTGCATGAGAATTCTTCTCATCGTTGTCAAGTTGCACTTTTCTTTCACGCACCTGTCACTTATTCAGGTGTAGATTCCCCCCAACCCAAGAAAAACAAAACAAAAACCTGTTATATTATTAGATTTTGACTGTTGTCTGCTCCAGAGGGATCTTAGAAAACAAAAGGATAATTCATAAATCTTCTCATGTAGTTTAGCTAGTGTATTAATCCCCATTAGAATAAAGTAGTGGGAGTATCCTGTGAACATGTGTTCTGTGTGCACTTGGAGAATGAAGTTGGAAAAAAAAAAAGCGTCGGATTCAGACGACTGAATCAGCTACATGTGAAAATTAGACTGTATGTGTAACTCGGCGGAGGACAGAATAACTGTTAGGGATTCACCCACTCCATATGTATTCTTCTCTGTCACACACACACACACACACACACACACACACACACACACACATTTATATATCACACACACATGGTTTGGAGGCAATGGCCCAACATTTTTCCTGCTTCACTCTCAGCACTCCAAGACCATTATAGGAGGAGAGGATGAAAGAAAGAGTCTATGTGAATATATATACACACACACACACACACACACACACACACACACACACACATACACACATACACGTGTGTGTGTGTGTGTGTGTTCCTGTGTGTGTACGCAAGCTTTCCAGGCCTATTAGTGTGGTAGCGCAGGTTGGCTACCAGGAGAATAGACTGCAGAAACAAGTGGATTAGGACTTTCTAATAAGGACAGGCAATACCTCTTGATGGATGACAGCCTTCATACTGTACTGCTATGCTTATAGGATGTGTGTGCTGAGGGGGGCTTGTGTGCACATGCTAGAGTGCGATTAAGTGTGTGTGTGTACGGCCGTGTGTTCTGCTTTGAATGTGCTCGTCTGCGTGCCATTACTGTCTGTGTCAATGTTTGTGTACCCACTCTCAGAAGGAAACTGTGAAAATGATGTCCTTGAATTTCACATTCCCGTAATAAGGTTTTTTCTTTCTTTCTTTCTTGCTTTTTCTTTTTTTCTTTCTCCCCCCCCTCCCCCAAGTGTTATGAAAGACCAGCTCACAGATGTCAATATAAATATTTGCCACGCAGTAACGCTGCAAGCCTATTGAAAAAAAAAAAATCCACAGGATATTGTTGAACAGGGCGCCTGCGTTCATCCAGTATCATTGACACATTCACTTGGTAGTACAATAGAGCCCAAAGCGAGGAGCCATGGAAGTGTCGGCTGCTTGTGTAGTCAATGGGACCCTTTTACAAGCTATTTAAGGGGATAAAAAGCATGTCCTTTTCAGCACGACACCGGTGTCAGTGTGTTTCAAAGGTGCTCCAGGGCCATTTAGGAGCAGTGACAGCGCCGCCTGCTTTGATTAAAGCGCTATAGTGCAGAAAGGAAAGAGGCAACACTCTGTTAAGTGAATATGGAAATGACCTCCGCCATCCTCTTTTGCTCCCACGCCAACCTCTCTAAACGCACAGAGCTGCGTGATAGAGACGAGTATGTCCCTTTTCTGTTTATGCGTCTGCGTCAAAGCATAAAAAGACTGTGTCTGTATGTTTCTAGTTAAGATATAGCACACAAGGGAGGTGTGTGTGAGTTGCAGAGGAAGGGGGGAGAGATGAGGTAAGAGGAGAGCATGGCGACGTGATGGGCTCTGTGGAGGGGTTGGAACACACTCAAGTGTCCTAGTTTTGATTAATTAAAGAGCCCATACTATGCATTTTCACTTTGCTTTAGGGTGTTGTATAGCTTTTTGTGCATGTAAAATATCTGCAAACCTAAAAAAAAAAAAAACAATATTCACACCTAAGAGGATTATTCTCCCTCACAGAAAACACTGCTCCTAAACCACCTCATTTGTCTTCCAGGGTTTTTCTTCTTTTCTGTTACTTATCTACATCATCATGTAGCATATTTGCATATCTGCCTCTGCTATTATATCCTTGCTACAGCCACCTCGGCTAACTCTAAAATGTGTTTGTCATAAGCAAAGCATGCTAAATATTCTGTTATTGGCTGCAAGAGTGAACACAAGCGTCTTCATGCACTTCTAGCATCATAAGACCTGAAAACACAATAGATTGCATTCATTTTATTGGCAATGTCCCCACAACAGTATGAACATTCTTAATGCTGCCATTAGCTTTGATCACGTGTCCAGATGTCAGAGCTAGGTGAAACTGTAATGCCGACGGGCACCCTTGCAAAAAAGCATGGTGAATTGTGTAACGTGGGACTTCTGCTGGAGTCTGACCTTGTTCTGGGGCTTTGTTAGCAACCAACAACTCTTCTCTCATGCCTGCACTCATAGAATCTGAGATTGTGGTATGTTACCAATGTTGCTTAGCTTCTGTCTGGTCCACTGACCAATCAGAGCAGATTGGATTTGCTGGGTGGGGGGGTCTAAAAGATAGGACCTGACATTAAGCATTTCACACAGAGGATGAGAAGACGTGCTGCAGTAATGGTCAGTATGAGAAGAAAATAAAGTCGTTTTTGAACACTAAACTATGAAAACCTACTCTAGTAGACCCAAGAAATAAAATTAGAAAGGTGTGAACGAGCATAATTGAGGCTTTTTAATATGCTTCCAATGACTCAGGATGCTGTGAGAACATGAACAGAACCTCCTCTCCTCTTGCTAAGTCTATGAGCATTACACACCAGAGACTCACATAATTAATAGACAAACTATATAAACACATAAATTATCTCTGTGCCTCTCTTTTTCTCTATATAAACATTTAGTTCCAGTTGATTTGCTCAACATGGGCCTGATGGACACATTCAACCTGTGCAATGTGGTAAATTACCGTCAAACCGACATTCCAAAGATGCATAGCACAGCCATATGCACCTATATACTATTCCTCATCCGTAACGCTGGTCACATGTTCCAGCATGGTCGTGTCCTGTAGGTGTGCTCATTTGCATGTGCACTCTGTTACGTGCCATTGGCCCTCAAATGGATGTGTCTCACCATAGAAGATTCCAGTAATTAACCCAGCACAACATAGTTGTCATCCAGTAATTGACCTAATTGTTTGGCTTGTCAGCTCCCGTTCTACGTATTAAGCATTAAATATGCTGGGTGTCATTAATCAAAGGATTATCACGTATTCAGGGGAGGGCGAATGCGCTGTGTCTTGTTCTTGTTTAGCAGTGTGAGCTGTTATGGTGTCCACAAGGTGTTGTATGACCGTGCTGTTCTTTTTGTGTTTTAATAGCCATAACATTTTTACAGGCTTTAAGCTTTTAATAGCTTGTGAAAGTCCTTATTTTACAGCCCAACAACACTCCATCAAATTATGCTCTGGGTTTACGGTGTGGCGCCTTTTCCAGGCAAAGTGGGCTTCTTTGAAAAGTGTGTAAAATTGAATTTTGTTTAGCCTGGGTAAATCGCAAATCAAAATCTGTTATTCCCAACACTATCATCCCATTACTGTAAAGCTCCCCACTCTAGCCTTAATGTACTGTCTGTGAGTGCCGACATCAGCTTACCAGCCCAGATACTTTTCTATAGGCCCTTATGGAGGTACTTGTGTGTGTGTTTGAGTGTATTTGTGTGCGTGTTTGTATGTGTGTTTGTGTGTCTGCGTGAGCAGGCAGATGGCTCAGGTCCAATTCACAGCTGATTCACGGCTGAGGCTTATGTATTTAGAAGCAGATTGCCTCCAGGTTGCTATAAAAGGTGTTGAGCTGCCACTTTTATTGGATTTTTAAAGTGAGGAGATTACATCCCGTATATGTCTAATGGTTTCCCACATAGTCCTTATTCAGTTTCGTCTCTCTCCTCTGGTCTGCTTTTTGTATTGTCTAGAGCAAACAAGGAGAGGTGCTGCTCCCTTATACCCAATGCACAAACCCAGTGCATTAATAACAATAACAATAAAAAGGTAATCAAATCTGTAAAAACAATATGTACTTAATGTTGGCCCAGGATCCGCCGCTAAAAGCCCACCTCATCAAACTGCAAATTAGTCTCGGCCGTAACTTTATTACGGCCTGGCCCGGAGACGGGCAGCCATAAATAATTCAACTGCACCATCTCTGGAAGCGGCGAGATTTAATTCTGCAGAATGGAAAGTGTGTGGTGCATGTGTGTGCGACCGAGTGTGCACTTGTGCTCCGATACATGCATGCCTGCAAGGTATTGTTTGAACTGGTGTGTGTATGTTTTTGTGAAATTAGACAACACCACGCTCCACACACAAATACACTCACGCTACCACCACCACCACCCTCCTCTTTCACTCCGTGCTCCCATTGGCAGGCTGCTAGCTGTAGCCTCCTGTTGCAGAACATTTCCCACCAGGTAGCACCATGGCAACGCACTCAGCCGCATCCATCAGTCAGCAGGCACCCCAGCCCTCCCAGCAATAACCACCTAGACAGACAGAGACTCACACAGGGAGAGTGGAAGGAATTAGGGATGGGGTACATCAGTGGAGCAAGAAAGAAAGAAACAGGAAGAAGAAGGGCATCAGATAGCAAATGGTGAGATGGAAGAGGGTCAAACTCCTGATAGAAAGAAAACTAAGATTACACACACTTTGGCATCTTTTTATTTTATGATTCATCACATCACAGCTTGGGCCTTCCTGTTTCTGTTTCAATGATAATAAACTCACCAAAGAACTTGGCAGATCTATAAAGAATATGGCAGCAATGCTAACATTATGTCCAACAAATGTTTTTGAACAAAGCTCCACCAAGCTTGGAAAGAAAGCAAGATTGACTGGTAAAATTATTTCCCAAATCTGGGGGTTTGGGAGGCCAAAGGGGTTTATGATGCCGGTCATGTGCAGCTGTGGAGTTCTGTTGTTTCCTCACTCGTCTGCTTTTCCATCTCCTTTCCTCTCATCTCTCTACTGTTTATTAAATCTTAACTGACTAATGAAGCCAAAAAGTCCATTGTAAACTTGTTTGGCTTTCAACTACCTCACAGTAGTCGTGCTCACATCTAGATTCCCTGTCCCGAAGGATTATAAAGGATGCTTGTATTGCGTCGCTTTTGGTTTAACGTCCAGCCCAAACGACTAAACACTTGGCTCGTTTACCACCTTGTCTGACTCCACTGTAGCCACGTAGTGTTGCCATGTTCCCAGTGGTCAGCATTTACTGTGGCGGGTTTCAAATCATTTACCTCAGGAATCCATGTTTATTTTACCTCCTGCCTTCGTGTGTTTTCCTGACAGTCGTTCTTATCACTTGTGTCCTGATATCCAATCTGTCTCCTTGTGGATAAATAATCTACACTCATAATATAACTCAATCTTTTTGAGTTATATCGTCAATTAAAGTAAACCAACAAACTACATTGAGTTCGGGGAATTATCTTTTCCACTGCAATCTAATATACTTGTGAAAAATTTTGTTGTTCCGACCATAGACTGTATGAAAGATGGACGTAGCTGCTGTGACGTCACCTGTTGGTTTCTGCACTGAGAAAATGAAGCCAGGGTTTTGCTACTTCCTGGTTGACATCTTGGATTTTTGGAGCCAGTGACGCAAAAATTGTCAGAGGGGGGCGGAGCCATAGGAGCAGCGATTGGTCAGACGGATTGAGAGGCGGGCCCTCTCTGCCCGCCCACATTTACCGCCTTCTGCTCGCTTCGTCTGTATGGCTGCTGCCGACTGTCAATCAAGCCAGCCACGCCCCTTTCCCTGCAAAATTTTGACGATTTTTAAAAAATTCAGTATTGATTTATTTTCAGATTGGACACCTGATCTCTGGACTTGACCATGAAAACTAATTTTTAAAAAATCCTGAGCTGTAGGAATGCAGTATTTCATGATCTTTGATCACTTCTTTTCCAATTCAAGTCTATGGGAGCCAGGGCTTTTTGGAGCCAGCAGCTAGTGGACGTAGTGATATTGCAGGTTTTTGACACTTCTGGGTTGGCTTCATTTTTCATGGCTGGTTGCTACGTCCATCTTTTATACAGTCTATGGTTCCGACTAACATTTCTATGTTATTTCCAATAATTTTCCTAAGCATATGTCCTTAATCACTATAATTATATATGCAAGTTTTTAAGTAGCAGGTGTGGCAAGGAGCTTTCAATCCTGAGCTCAAGGTGAAGAAAAATTTGTTATTGAATCAGTTTCGTCAAGTTACCTCAACTTCATTTCATTTGGACCAACTAATACAGAAATTTGAGTTTAAATTACACACAATAATAACTTGATGCAGCATTATTACGTCAGCTCAACCCATCTGTTAGCAACCTAAAAGGTTTGTTGAACCATTTCATTAGGTTTTTCATCTTGCTGCCATCCATTTAATGAAGCGGTGGGAATAGATTCCATGAATGACTTTTAATAGTGTAGAGTCCCCCTTTCAGATTGTCTTTGTACTTTCCATAGTCAAGCTTTTCAGCCATTCTTGTTCCTAATAGTTTTACTCGTGTATGACCTTTTGTCTGCTCCTGGTTTTTTTTGCCTCAGCCCGTTCCTCGTCCTTTGTAGGTCAGCCTCTTCTAGCGTTTTTAGATTTTCCCTGCTCTTTGTCTCTACTGGCTGCTCTGCTGAATTGACATCCTGTGTGACCCTATGGTTTGCCCATAAAGTTTTTCTTTTTTTCCATTTTTTTTACCTGGTCCCTAAACTCTGGTTGTCACAATTGTTACAACTCTGAAAACAGGATCTAATAACATACTGAATGGGTTTTATATGAACCAGGGCGCCACACAATCAATCAGTGCCATGTAACGTCAGAAAACAATACCGTGACAGTGGCGGCGCGCCACAGTTTGCAGAGTTTTCCATCTGACAGCGCAGATAGCTCATTTCCCTAAACTCTTCACTGCCCCATTCTTGTTGTGGACTTTCCAAATCACAGAGCAGACAGCCATGGTATGAACTGATGCCTCAGGACAGATGGAAGGTGTCTGCTGCCCATGAAAATGTCATCACTGTACCTGCGCCATATATCTTCATTAACACAGGCACAGATAGGCATCAGGGGAAATGCCCCCAGTTTGATAGCAATGCTCAAGTGTAGCCCATTAAGCTCAGTGTGGTGCACAACAGGCAATTTGAATTCATTGTGTGTGCAGAATCAACCTATTAGTGGCATTTAGCTTTTAGCACTGCAGCATTGTGAGCCTGTCTGTGTACTGTATGTTTCTGTGAGGGTAAGTGACAACGGGAGACTGAGCGGTGCAGCAGTGGAGCATATTACCAGGCTGCTATACTCTGACATCTGCACCTTGGTTACTGAAAGCGAGAGGGAGAGAAGGGACCCTGTCCTCTGGGTGGTGAGGAGTGTGTGTTGGAGGAGGGAGGGGACACGGGGGAGCCCCGGGTCTTGTAATTTAGGAGTGGAATGAGAAAATGTGGATGGGAAGAGTGAAAATAGTCATAGAGGGAGAGGGATGGGTGAAATGTGAAATGGTTTTTTCGGCGCCCCTCCCTCGTGCATGCATGCGTGTGAGAAAGAGAGGTTTGCCTGGTGGCAGGAGCAGAGGTTGTGGAAGCCTGGAGATGGCTGGATGGCAGGCGATAGCTGTGGCTGCAACACAAAGTGAGTGTGTGTGCACGTAGGCGTGTGCGAATCCTGAATGATGTAACGCTGAGGCAATATCAGTGGCAATATTGGTGGTCTAAGAAGGGGCTTGAGTGAGCAGGACCTCGGGGAGTTTGTTTATCTCCCACTCCCTATCTTTGTATGTGTGTGCAATTGCATTACTCGTGTTGTGGGGACATTCTGTAAATGTGTTTACACACAGCGGGGACCACGACAAGCAAGTCCCCGTAATAATTAAAGTTTCGGGTCGCGGCTCGGTTCAGGTCGAGGACGAGGTTTGGATTTGAAGAGCGGTCATTAAGTCTGTTAAATAAATGAAAGTCACCGTAAGCCGCCGCCGCCGCCGTCCTCTGAAGTGACGGAAACACAACCGTGTTTGTGTTTGTGTGTATACGTGTGTGTGTGTAATGGAGCAACAGCTCCGTGGCCGCAAAGCACAATCAGTTCCACCAAGCTGACATTCCAGCAGCACCTGCCTCACCCCCGCCTCGCCTCGCCTCCCTCCATCCTCCCCCCCGTCACCGAGTCTCAGCATGGATGCAGTGGCGCGAGCGATAAGGCCAATATTACTTGGGGATAAAAGCAGAATTAGCTACCTGCTGTGAAAAACGGGCACTGCGAACCGTGATGGAGAGCCAGGGGGTTTCAGGAGGGAGGGGCGGAGGTTTACGCTGTATGTGTGCGCGCACCTGTGTGTGTGTGTGTGTGTGTGTGTGTGTGTGTGTGTGTGTGTGTGTGTGCCGAGGGGGTGGTTGTTCTGATAATATTGGAATCGCTGTGAGAAAAATGGCCTTACAACACCCCTTCTGCTTGGGCTCCAACAGGCTCCCAGATTCTGACCCTCACTGCTGCACGCCGATTCACTTTCGTCATCCCCTTATTTTTCTGTTTTTGCTTCTTTATCTACAACCCGAGAACTCCTTTTGTTTTTTTTTACCTTTTACTCTCTTAAACAATATGTCAAGAAAGAACTGGTCATTTCAGAAAATGCCCCAAAGCGAGCCAGCAAAGGGGGCAAATCAGGAGACACTATCATACGGCAACATGTTCTGAACAGGTTGGGGTGAAGGATCAGTGGGATGGTTCAGGTTTTCCTGTCATCCATCCATCCATTTTCTATACACTGCTTAATCCTCACTAGGGTCGTGGGGGGGCTGGAGTCTATCCCAGTCGACTTAGGGCGAAGGCAGGGGACACCCTGGACAGGTAACCAGTCTATTACAGGGCTACACTTAGAGACAGACAACCAAGCACACTCACATTCACACCTACGGACAATTTAGAATCACCAATTAACCTCAACATGTTTTTGGACTGTGTGGGAGGAAGCCAGAGAACCCGGAGAGAACCCACGCTGCATGGGGAGAACATGCAGAAAGATCCCAGTACCCCCACCGGGACGCGAACCGGCAACCTTCTTGCTGCGAGGCAACCAACTGCGCCACCCTGCAGCCCGTTTTCCTGTCGTGTTTATCAGAAATCATAACATTGTCGTCACCAAAGTCAACTGCTGAGATCTGAGAGCGTAGTGACAAAGCTAAAGCAAAGTGCAGTTGAACACAGGACAATCAGATTATATCAGCATTGTTACCAACAGACATGGTGGCTCTTGCTACAAACATTTGCCCCAAGTTATAATAAACTGGAATCCTAGAAAGAGAAAAAATGATGGGTTGTAAAGCAAGCCAAGCTGATAAAGCCTAAACACAACAGCCTGAGGGGTCTATTTTTTTGTGGCTCAGTAGCAAACCCCCCCCCAGAGCTGTCCCCTTATTCTCACTTATTGGACTCGCTGAAACCTGTCGCTAAACTCGGGCTCGGTTTGAAACAATGTAGTTGTGCCTCCCCCTATAAAACACACACACGCCTAAGTGAAACCCCATCTGCGCCGCTTTGCTCTCGTTCAGGTGTTACAGCTCGTTTCCCGGCACCGGCCCACTGCCCGGGGGGAGGGTAGGTTGGAGGTGTGATGTGGGCTATCATAGTCCAGATAAGGGGAAATACAGTATAAAAGAAGGGAGCTGAAATATTGATGAGGGCCCAACATGGAGCCTGCAGCTCTGTGGCTTGGCTACTATGAAGTGCTTTATCATTCTCAGCTGTAATTGAGCAGTAGGAGAGAGGCCCTCAGGGCAGCTTGCAAGACCCAGCAGCTATAGTGCTGCTCCAGCCAAGGACCTCCCATGATGCCTTGTCGACTGAAACAGAGAATTGTGGGAAATCTACTCTCCCATCTCACATTAATTGGACATCATTTATCCACCTAATGCTGCTAAGTCCATCTCTACTGGGACTGGCTGCGGCATAGGTCTGGATTGTTCCCCTCTCTACACGAAGACCATTTTTAAAAAATACATCCAACCAACCTGATCGAATTTGGCATCAAAGTTTTGGTTTCGACTTCATTTCTTCTAAATACATGGCAACCGAAAGATATTCATTCAGAACAATAAAGAAATTGCTGGGGCTAATAGTGCTGGAGGCAGGGCTGTCTCTGAAACAAAAATGGTTACTCAGACAGATTTTGTCACATTTCATTTTATGGAAATGAAATTTCATTTTTGCAGTTACACATTATCCTGTTATTATCCCGCGGCTGTTGGCTCGGTTTGATTCGGAGATGTACCCCAGACTCTTCAAATTGTCATTTTGCACTTTTAAAAAAACATCGGGACGCTGCCAGCAGCTGTCTGTGCAGCACTTCCCCTTTTTCCTCCTTGGCGTAAGACACTTTCAACGTTGCTCTCATTTACATTTTTTAGAGTAACTCCTCCCTGTGGAGCGGCCCATGATAATGACCATGTTGTGAAATGAGCGGCGGTGCCCTTTCCAGCGAGCCATGTGGGCATCGTGGCACAGTGGCTCGCCAGTTGGCAGGATGAAGAGGCTGCCTGGGTTGATAACTGTAATCAAATAAGTCAGCGAATGTGTTGGAGGATGGACAAGAAAAAGCAAAATTGGAGAGAAAAATGGATGAAAATGAGGGAAGAAGTACAGAATAAAGCAAAAAAATAAAAAACCAGAAAGGCAGTGATGGATAGACGTACGTCCAATAAGGGAGCTGGTGGAGGGTTTTCACGGAGCGCCGGCAGTTGGGGGACTACAACCTGCGCCCTGTGTCACCCTGCTACACACTCCCATTTAAATCGGTTAATTAGTACAAGGCTACATAGAGGGAGATTGACGAGTGTGTTGCCATGAGACGACTTGGTTGCTAATTAAGACGAGCTCGGAGAGGGCGGGGGATGACTCCGTGTGCGAGGGAGGGAGGGAGCGCACGCTCGCGTGAATAACCTCCCGCATAAATCTCTGTGCATTTTTTATTTTTTTTTGTGTGTGTCCTTGTGTATCTGCTTGTATAGTCACGTGTTGTGCGTATGTGTTCAGGGAGTGCAGGGGGTTAACAGTGGTGCAGGAGAGGAGCGGCTGATGGGGGGGTTGGTGTAATCTGCGGGGGTACCCGTGTGAAACAAGCGTGGAAGGTGGAGAGGGAAAATCTGTTATTTTGCGTAATTACCTCATAATTGTGTCTCTGACTGTCAGTGATTGCTTTGTTTATTAGAGGCAGAGGGGTAAATGAACTCCTGGCGCTTTTGACTCATGCCGTCTCCGCTATTCCCACTGACTATATTTGTCATCAGGCATGTGGGCCTCGTGGTCCAGTTTATTAAGGCAAAGTAGGCAATTGGTGTATTAGTAAAGTGGTTAGAAAATGTTACCTCAGCCAGCTTGACAGCGAGTTGCAAAGTAGATGACATTTGATGCTGATGTGCTTTCATTGCCTCATATTAAGTCCGTGCACATGTGAATCCAGCTATTGCCTGAGCTGAGCTGAGATGAGATGTTTCAAAAAAATATGCTCAGATAAAGTGCAGCAGGTTTTCAGTTGGGTTTCTCTAGAGATTTTTGCTGTGTCACTACAACACGCTTAATCCGAATCCACTTGAGGTTCTGTAAACAAAATATCCTCACCGAAGATAATCCACTGTAGACATGCAGCTGCTATCTGCAGCACAGCGTTCAAACCCCCTGACAGGTGAATGACATTGCTCATTGTGTTACAGTGCGACGTTCTGCAGGGAAACCTTGGGTCTTGGTGTTCATGTCATTCCCGGGGCGTCAAATACTCGGGTTGAGTCAAAGCCACGGAGATTTATGCACAAAGTGTCTTGGGTGTTGCTGCCACCTGTGTCGATATTCAACACTGATGGATGTTTAGAAGTTGTTCTAGTTGAAACGAGCATGGATGGGTGAAGGGGCAGCCTATGTCACAAGGCTTTTACCCTGGAGGCTGGGGTTCATGTCCTGTATCAGACCATTACTTTCATTTTAACTCTATTTGATTTTTAGATTAGGAAAAGATCACGACTTGGGTTCAAATACACTCTTCCACAACATTAACCTGATGCTAAAAGGCAAACTTCTCAGTGACAACACCAACAGATAACATTGGACATGGACGAATGGCATCTTTTTCTGGCTTTGAGAGTTTTTGTGCGTCTGTCGGACAACGCTGCGCATTGAAAAAGGACTCTAAAGTATACCCTGTGCATTCAAATGTGATGCCAAGGCATCCAGTATGTGACACGTTGGGAGTTGGACAAGTTGGGAGCACAGGACAATGCACCTTATCCACTACAACATCTGCTAAGGAACGAGTCGAGGAACATGACCAAGAGCCCAAGGCATTGACCCATCCTCAAAAAAGTTCCCCATCTAGTCTATGGAATGTGCTGAAACAAACCCAACAGAACCCAAAGGATGCACTGTCGTTGTTAGACACCGTAGGACACCCACAGAGGTCGAGTGCCTGATGAGTCAGAGCTGTTTTGGTGGGAGCATGGACACAAGATGGCCTTAATGGTGTGTTCGATTGGTATATTTAAAGCAGGGGTGTCCAATTCTGGTCCTCGAGGGCCACAATCCTGCATGTTTTAGATGCTTCCCTCTTCCAACACACCTGATTCAAATGATCAGGATCGTTGTCAGGCTTCTGCAGAGCTTGATGATGAGCTGAAGCATCTAAAACATGCAGGACTGTGGCCCTCGAGGACCAGGATTGGACACCCCTGGTTTAAAGAGACTCTGAAATATCTCATTCCTACCATGGCTAAAGAAATAATAAACAGCATTACTGTGAAATGCTTTCGCTACACGGCTAGCACAAGTGTACCACGGTGCCGCTTTAATATACAGCGAAGCGTATCCATATGCTTTTATCATCCCATATTTAGATTTCTCATTTTCTCTGCCCACGGTGTGTTACCGATCTCTAGATTTTTTTTTTTTTCCTTTTCAGAGGAACAAAACCTTCCATACCTCCCTCTCTCCATAACCCACAGGATGATGAGGAGTGATTTATTCTCTCCATGCAGCCTTGAGTTGAGATCATGAGTGCCCATGACAAAAGAGGAATAATGAAAAAAATGATAGTCTTGGGATCTGCACTTGTTGTGAATTTTCAGCATTTTCCAAGACATTTTTACCCGCGGAAATCACCGCGGCTAACTAGCAGCTAGCGCTTATTTCCAGTTAGCTGCACCTTTAGGCCGCTGAAATCCTTCTGTTGTCCTCCGTAGCGTCTGCAACAATAAAGCTGCATCGGGTCGCTCAGGCAGTTTAACAAAGCACGTCACGGAAAGATGTGCGTTTTTAGTATGGATGGCTTACCTGGGAATGAGCCATTGTGTCAGTGCCACATTGTCTGTGGAGCTGTAGTGTGCATACAGAGCTCTCAGAGGGGCTTGGCTCATTAGAGAGTTGAGTTTATGATGACACACAATGGGCTGTAGCTTCACGTCTTGCTACTGCAAAGCACCGCTCTTCCCGATCGCTTTTTAAAATTTGGGCAAAATTGCAATCTTTGTAGGAACTTCCTCTTTAAAAAAAAAGGCATTTGTTACACTAGGAGACCAGTGGAGTTTTGTATTATAGATGCCACATGTTTGCTTCATTGGTTATCTCCATTTCTTTTTCCTCTGTCTTTATTTTTCTGATACAGATATGCTCAAAGTGAAAGTACCAAATGACCTTCAGCTGTCTCTCCGCCGCTTCTCTTCTTTCTGTTGTCTTCTAAAAATAGAGCCCTCCCCCCCTCCGCCATCCTCCCCAATCATCGGCGGAGTTCTGCGACTGGCCCTGTGGGCACAGGCTTTGGCGAGAGGGTGCCAGAGATGAGCCTAATTAACTCATTGAGAAGGAGAGAGCAAGGGAGGAGGAGGAGGAGGAGGAGGAGGAGGAGATGGAGGGGGTGAGGCAGAGGAAGAGAGAGGGACAGAGGTAGAAGTGGGGGAGGAAGGTTGGCGAATAATGACAGAGATGGAGAGGGTGAAGGATGGAGTGGTGCAAAGAGGAAGACGAGGAGGAAGAGGAGAGAGAGAGAGAGAGAGGGGAGTAGATAATGAGAAGAAGGGGTCAGAGACGGAGGGAGGAGAGGCGAGGCGAGGTCTCTGGGGCAAGGATATAGTCGTGAACAAGGCAGAGGGAGAGTGATGGAGAGGAGCACTAATTAGACGTTGGACCAAAGCCCCCTTCTCGCTTTACATGGCGATAGAGGAGGAATTGGAAGAGAGGAGGAATGGAGATAGATGGGCCGGGCAGGCTGCGGCGCCGAGATATGAAAAGGAAATATGTAATCTCTAATACGGGAGAGAGCAAACCGAGTGACGGCAATCTAGCCAACTCAATTAGCCCACGTCTATAAAACAAACTGCTCTTAATTGGCTCTGTCAGACACTCATAGGCAAATGAACCGGCTGCTTCCTGCGGGAGGGGGAATTAGAAAGCCCGAGATAACGGCGGAGATGAAGACACCCCAGCACCGTTTCCACCTCCGCTCGCACTTATCTGAAGTCCATTCGAGGTGCTTAAAAACCACGATAGCCGGCTTTTTTTTTTATGCCCAGCGTGGTCATTTCATTTGCCTTTTCCTCCACACCGCTCATATTTTAACCACATGCATTATCTCTCCTCTCTCTCTGTGTCACCTCATTTATTACCTCGTGTACCGTCTTCATAGTAAACAGCCACCATGAATAACAGCCGGAGCCGTTTTTTTGTTTTTTTTTGTTTTCTCTTTGGTCTTCCTGTATAATGATCTTTTCTCTTCTTGTGAGGCTTTAAGTAAAAAGGCTACTTTACCACACTTCTTATTCATGTTGTGCACCAAATGTTTCCCAGTGTTGTCTTTGAAAGTGTCTAAATGCTGGGGGAGGATGTTTACACGCTTCTTTTTAAATCAATTCAATGTCACTAACTAGCATTGCGCTTAAATGGCAACACAAGCGGTTTGGCGAGTTTCATCCAGTTTGTAACGAAATCACTTCGACTCCACGTAGCTGCCGACCATTTTTTAAAACTGTGATGCGTTCAGTGTGCCATTCCAGATATAAAACATATGTATGCACAAAAAAACATGCATGTAATATTTCCCACAAGTAAATGAGAATCTTTGTATTGAGATCTCGTACAGAAACACATTTTTTAGGCTTACAATTTTCAATCAAGCTTTTCTTTTATTGACATACAAGCCAATTATTTAAGCTTTACTTTTTGTTTTATTTTATCCTGAGCTGTGAAGCACTTTGTAAAGTAAGTTTCAAAATGAGAGCTATAAATTGGTCTAATCAGCGATAAACCTTATGGCATTTAATTACGATAACTGTAGGTTTATATGTGTAATGAATTAGTGGTTAGGGTCCTTTAAACAGCCGTGCTTTATTAACAGTAGCACTGCACTTCTTCTTTGCCGTTTTCCTGACTGATGTCTAATGAAACAGTGAAACAGGAAGTTTCCATATGCAAACAGGACATTTGTACGTCCATGTATGGCTCACTGTGGGCTGACTTTGGAATGTGTATGCATATTTCTGTCTCTGCGTAGTCCTGAATCTGCATGCTTTTATGAATTTGACCCCTGACGTCCACTGGTTTCCATTCATTTCCATATAAAACATAAAACCATGGCGGGGACAATCACATCTGCATCTCTTTTTGTCGTAGCTGGATTATGCTTGTGATGTTATGCAGTGGTGCAGATGTTTAAAATGAATGTATGCTCGAGCTGCATTACCATCCCATGATAGTGTAACACTGACACAAATTTATGCAGACTTTGTGTTCATGGTAATGGAGGCCAATGGATTTTCTGGAAGTGTAGGAAAAAAAATACGTTTAAGAACTTAATGCATTTGACTGCGAGGTCACAGTTCAATCCCCAGACCAGCAGGATAAATCTGGGCTGGGAGAAGTGAAAAGGCAGTGTTTGCCCCTCCCTCATTACCACCGCTGAGCTGCCCTTGAGCAAGGCTCTTAACCCCCATCAGCTCCAGCATACAAAAGAATTAAATGTAGTTGTGCTGAATGTAAATGTGGGCAACCTCCAGGTGGAACTGTGTGAACGAAAAGCCCGGCTCTCGGTGAATCCGTAGAAAGGCTGAAATTGTAAACATGCCAAACTGGTTCCTTTCAGTTAAATCAACTTTTGGCTTGTTTAGTTGTTTTTTTTTTAAGTTTGGCCAGTTTTCGCAACACTCTTTGGTGAATCCGTGCACCACATACCGCCTCAGCCATATGTCCCCACACTCACCCCATCTGCCCTGCTGTCTTACACTCAGTGGCCCCTGATGAGTGGCCTGGCCCAGGCTGACTGTAATTACCAAACAGGAGGAGCAAGTGGTCTAATTAACACGTTAGCACGCAGCAGCCAGCCGACAAGGGCCTACAGCACCACCGAGCAAGGGTCTGACAACTTCATCCCCCATCTGTCACCGTGCGCACACAAAGACGTGTGCGCGTTTGTGCGAGCGCGTCACGAGAGCGTCCACCTCCTCGTGCACGGAGGAGGTGAGCAGCGGTGAAGTTAAGTGGCTTTTCTTCATGAAGCTGCCTGGTTCCCTCCTGATGCTTCTGTGTCACTGTGCAGGAGGCCCAACCTGAGGCAGCACCATAAATCACGGCTGGCATCATCCAGGTGGCCTGGCTTTCTGTGCCAGGTCCAACCACGACGTGTTACGGCACGCTGAGGGGAGGGAGGCTATTACTTGGAAGTAGTTTGTGGTGTGTTTGAGCAAAAATAAGTTTTGTTTTTTACAGTATTATTTTACAGTTTGGCATACTTTTAGACTACAATGATCATCCAACCAAACCATCACAAGCTTCAAAACTAATGAAACGCAAATGGCTCCATGACGCTGTTGTTACGGTGTAGTACCTGTGGACACGTTCCTGTGGAAAGGTACATCGCTTTGTCATAAGCAGAAACATACAAAAGGAAACAAACTGCATAGCATTTTGGCACAGCTCCACACAAAGCTCACTCCAGCCTCTTGTTTTGTAACAGCGAAAGGCGACAAAGCGAACCCTGGACGCTGCTGTTGGAAACGACACAACCGGACTCCATAGAAAGTTCAACTGGCTTCACAGGGAGTTTTCACTTGATTGCTGCGGTCTGTTTGTGTCAACAAATGCTCGGCGGCGGCGGCGGCGGCGTAGCTGAAGATTTAAATAGGAGTCTGCTAGCGAGGTGTTTATCCTTTTCTCTCTGCCACGTTCGTCCAGCTGGATGCCGCCAGTCACCACAGAACCTGAATGCAAAGAAAAAAAAAAGACTGAATACGTTTCACAAAGTCATTTGGCTGCAGAACAAATGGTGACGTCCAAAGATCCAACAAACAAACATCAGCAGAAGATCAGAAATGTTGGAATGAAGTTGCAGCAGTAAAACCGTCACTTGTGATATCTGTGATTTAGTGTACACACACGGGGAGAAAAAGTGTGTTTCTACCAACTTTCAACTCTTATTTCTTGAACAACTGAGTGTGATTTGACAGATTTTCATTGTTAGTTAAATTAGAGATAATAGCAAGTACAATCACAGGAAAAAATATTAATTTACATGTTAAATCTAAAAAAAACAAGTCAAAACTGTATATATTTTTGTAAATGGTAACTCATTGTTTTACAGTGTTTAACCTAAAAAATTCTGCCTTTTTTCACTGTTTAAATTATCAAAAAATATGAATAGTTTACAGATAATAATGCAAAATTATATATGTTAAAAATAAAAACTAAAAAAAAATTTTAATTGTTAGTTTACAGATTTCCCTACTTTGTTAAATTACAGATAATAACTAGTAAAATCATAGAAATATTTACTTACTTAGTAATATCGGGCCTAAACTGCACATAATATTGGCATCAAAAATCTGTAATTTATAATTTTTACAATGATGACCATAAAATATTTTGTTTTCCTGTATTTAAAAAATGCTAAAAAATCTCATTATTTTACAGGAATTTGCTGTTTACTGTTTTTGAAGCATTCCTTTTTTTTCCTTGCTGCCAGTTTTTCAGCCTTTTTTTTTCTGTACCAGACTTTTTTTTTATTTCTATTTTTACAGTGTCACATTCATGTGCCAGGATTTGTGCCTTCTCCCCGTCCTGCCTCTATAACTCTGGCTGCCAGGCTGTGACAGCTGTGTGACGCCACAGTCAACTGGGGTTAACCAGTCTCATAGCTGGGGAGCTATTACACAGAGATGAATGTATCTAGACATGTTCAGCAGGACACACAAACACTGGATTCATACCAACTATCAGTCGGCTGCAAAACAAGCCTCAGAGCAGCTACGAGTGTTGCTCACAGTGAAATGGAGACTTGGATTCCTTTTTTTTTTTTTTGGACTGTATCTCAGACTCGTGTCAGGGTTCGTGTTGGTAGTCTGATGATCAGGATATTACCGCAATCAGGGATAATGGGCAACTTTTTTCAGTGCATTGCTGATAGCTCATTTAGCATTCTTGGAATGGCAGTTGTGGTGAAAGCGTGTAGATAAGATAATGGGCTGTGTGAACAGTTCTGATTAAAATAGCCGGTCTCCATTGCTTCACGTTGCCGGCGGGTTCTCGCCCTGCAGGAGAGAAAAACAGAGGCGAGTCTTCCACAAAGGTTCACGATGTAGCACTGATTCTCTCCTCTCTCTCTCTCTCTCTTTTGAATGCTTTTTTGTGTTTAATGGGATTTAGAGGTGCTTTCTTTCCTTTTTCTGTCCACCTCTTCTCATGTCTCATTCTCCATCCACACTCAGAGTCCAGGGTGCTGCTCTTCCTCTGTTGTCAAGACAACCACACACAGAGGCTCAGCCTGTGTGTCCATTTGTCCGTCTGCTCGCGCCCGCATGTCTATTTTCATTTGTGCGCCGCTTCTCAGATATCCAAGTGCTCTGCAGACCGAGAGAGGAAGCAGTTTGGCAGCCGCATCAGCCTGACTGATCACAGAAAGGCTGCGTCTGGCTGATAAACTGCTAAACTTGGAGGCTTATGCTGATGCTTATATAAATAGAATATATGAGCCTCTCTGTTTTTTTTTTTTTTTTGTAAATGTAAACCGAAAGAGCGTTTTTCCATGACCCTGTTGTTGTTTAATCAGCGTCTTATTGTGTCTGTGCCTGGGGTCTGCGGTATCACACTGTCTCAGCAAACAGCACGCTTTCCCCAGCGGCTCGGCAATGCTTCATATCCAATTGGTTTGATTTCCTCTCTGAAGGAAGAGAAGGCGCATCCTCCCCTCTCTCTCTCTCTCTCTCTCTCTCTCTCTCTTCCCCCTCCTCCTCCTCCTCCAGCCTTCTGAAGTGTGGCGGATAGTCTTTTCACGCAGTGTAGACCCAGCACTCTTCTCATTCATCAGCTCGTGTATTTGCATTTTCAATTAATTGCCAGCGTCACGCGCGGCGACTCCGAAAGCAGCCCCAGCTTTGTGTGTGACCCTTAATTGCAATCATTACGCAACGCAAGTAACCCGCCTTTGAGTGTTCAATTGTACACTGGGTTTAATTATGGGAACGGAGTTAAAAGCATTACTCAACAGTCTAATAGACCATATATTGGAGCTGTTTTCCTCTGAAACTGAATGAAATGATGGTCGAACGCCGAACTGGTAATTACTCACAGTTGTTGTTGCAGATTTGCATAGCTGCATCATTTCAAAGGGGGGATGTGAGCGTGTTTGAAAACACAGACGCCACTAATAGAGTTTAAAGGAACATTCTCACATTTTGGCAAAGTGGCTTATTATGCCTCGCTGGAAGTTCGATGGGATTAATATCCGTTTCATTTATCGTACGGTGAGGGAGGCAAGTGGTTTCCCCATTGGCTTCCAGTCTTTCTGCTAACACATGTCTGTAATATACACACAAAAAAAATTAATATTTATCCCCACATCTAATTCTTGGCAGGACAGCAAAAAAAAATGCTAAAATGTTTGGGAGGATTTCTTCAAACACATCCTGAGCCTCATGTCCGTCCGCATGCACACAGTCCCAGGCAGGCAGGCAGGCAGACTTATTTATTCATATGCATGCGGACACATTCTCACTCACAAATAGATTTCACTTCTTGCGTGTGAGCGATTAGGAACAAAGAGACGGCGTGATGCAGAGGGATGAAAAAAAGCAATTATTCTGTGCGGGGCTCTGTACCTGGGGTTAGAGCCTCGCCTCTGGAGTAAATAAGTCACTGTGAGCGTGTGCGCTCACGTCGCACATCTAAGGAAGACACACATGCATGCACACATATACACACACACACACTCCCAGGAGCAGGCACACAAATTCAATCTTGCATCTGGCTACAAATGTAGATCACACACACATATATGCTCTCTCACAGACGCACACACTCGCCATCCTTCTTCCTGTCACACAGATAGCCCTTGCGCTCCAGTAATGAAGCTCTGTGTGTTGAATTCACACTTGGCCACTGAGCCAATAACACAAAGACTGCAGCAGAGAACCCCCCTCCTTTGCTCTCCAACTCTTTTTTTTTTTTTCCTCCTCTCTTTTTTTCTCTTTTTTTTTACTTCTCTGTTCTTTTTTTTTTTCCCCCTTCTCTTCGTCCCTCACTCCCACTTTCTGGAGCCCCGATAAGAAATCATCCTGTCTGCGGCATGAAAGAAGCAAGGACAATTTGACTTGAGCGAGAGAGGAAGAGGAAGATGGAATGAGGGTGTTTGAGGGAAAAAAAAGAAAGACAGGGAGAAGAGGGAGCAATTGTGTACTTGTCAGTGTACAACTGGAGTCTGTGATATAAATCTTAATATCCTATTTAAGGCTTTTTTTCTTCATCACGGGCCCTGATTTATTAGCGGGGCATCCCCTTCAATTTATCAAAATAAACTATGAACTCGTGGTAGCGGCCAGCAGGGCAAATTAAAGCAAACAGAACGAGGTGGTTGTGGTGGAGGGAGACGCACACACATGCATCGTTTTCTCGCCTTTTTCTTTACCTCTCCTCCATCTCCATCTCCATCAGCGGCTCAATGAGGGCGGCTAGTGTAAATGGCTGAGCTCCCCAAGAGCCACAGAGAGATGGGGAGAGGAGAGCGAGAGGCAGGGATGGGCGGGGGCATAGATCCAAGACACCAGGGAGAGCTTTGTATAAAAGCTGGATAAATTTGTTTAGGGATCTCCAGTGTATATCTACACACACATTGATGTGTGTGCAGATAATGAGTGTCTGTTTCTCTGCTCTAGAGGCTATATAGTGTTTGGTTACTGTATATGAGTGCAGCTTCTACATGCCCCCAGCCGCATGCTTGATTATGCACAAAGTTCTTGTCGCTTTGTGTTTACAGATACCCAAGTGTGTGCTTCCTTTTGTTTTTTTTGATGCTAATATTCTTTTTTTTTTCTTCTGTTTTGACATTTGTGGTGGCGAAGGTGCTAAACGCTCGCCGCTGTGGTGCTCCTGAATGCCTCGTCCCGGAGATCACTCACCTGTCAGGCAGTGCTAGTAAACACATTACTGTGACATTCTCGGCCTTGGAGTTGATGAAGTTTGAGTTTCTGCAGAAGGCACCAATTCTGTGTCTATCGATTCTGCGTCGTCAGTGGTGGAAAAAGGTATTCAGACCTTTTACTGGACTATACGTCGCAATAACACACTGTGAGAGTGTTTCATTTCAGGTAGAGCTGCTCTATCAAATTCTGCTTAGGTGGAAAAGAATTATTATTAAAATGTATTGCTAGTTAACATGCAGAATGGACCTTGTTATCTCATTATGTCATTGAATCATTATTGCATAATATAATACTTTAACAGCATAGTGCCTTGTAGAAGATGGAGCAAGTTTGAACTGTTTGATATGCTGAGTATAGTAAAGTTTCATATTTTAGAACCTTATTACGGTCGTGACTCGATAATCCGACGCTAAATGTAAAACCTTCCTTTATGTCGGATTGTCAAGACGGAGATCGAGATACAAGGAGGGCTTGATGCTGGAAGGGTCATTTGTTAACATTTATTTTTCATAGTTGTTATAATAACTAGTAAGGCTGGTCCCAATAGCACTTTCTGCTCTCTGGATATTCAGGCCCATTTAATCATGAATATCTGAATATTCAGAGCGGTCGGGGGACACTTCCACCCTGTTGAAGCGCAACCCCAGAGTGGAAGTGGCCGGAACACACAGGCAGTACTTGGCTGCTGATGCTGATTTATTTAGCGCTCACACTTTTGTTTCCACCATCAGTGGTGGTGGGGGAGTGGCAGTTATGCTCCACTGTTACCATCCATGTTTACTTCCATAAACACTGAGCACGCTCACTGTGTGTGATGTCGTCGTGTCCTGTTCTGCACATGCGGGATACTTTTGGGTCGTATGAAGTTCACACAGCAGATCACATACAAGTCGCATTTAACTGGAAATGTGAACGAACTCACAAAAAAATCAGATTTCACAAAAAAAATCTGAATTGAGCATCAAGTCCTGCAATCTGAACGTAGCCAATCTGTGGGATTGTTCAGTCAGATAATACGCTGTTATCCTGATTTGTCGGTATGTTAAGGATGTTTTTTATGGGTTCCGTTCGTTTTTCCTAAAAACCTGTCGGATAGCAAGGTTTTCAGATTGTTAAGGGTCGGATTATCGAGTCACGACTGCATTTGTTTTTCTTGTAAAATCTTTATATAAACTGTTGCTATAGCTGTAAAAACATATAGTTGAGTGCATTGCTTACTTCTGAAATGTGATACAGCAGCTAATATGAAATATTCTAGTTTAGTCCAAGCGAGATTG
>NW_007577854.1:770393-788615 GCF_000690725.1 Stegastes partitus | reverse complement strand
GGAGAACTGTGTGGCCTTGGGCCATGTCATCACAGGAGGAATGCACCCTTCCCTCAATAGACGAATGGGTGGCCGAGTCCAGACCGCATTCTCCCGAGTCAGTAGAATCTCAAAGTGAACTTAGACCCCTCTCTCCTGACTCACCAGTTCCTCAGTTCCGATCTAGTCATATTGATTGCAATGTGGAATTGTCAGGTCACAGGTCTTTTACACCGGAGTCAACTTTATCCGACTGGGAAGGCACTGATTTCTGTCTGGAATTTCTGTTTGAAGAGGCCAGGCCAGACTCCCCCCAGTCAGTGTTATCAGACTTTGAGCTTGACAAGCTATTTAGTAGCAGAGCCTTGTCCCCACAATCTGAACTTTCTGATTATGACTTTTCGCTCTTGCACGACTGGCTGTTGGACTTTAGAGCATCCTCCCCAGACTCTGTGGCCTCAGTTGAGGAGTGTTCATTTCCTCCTGTCACAACATTTGCTGAGATGAAGGGTCAACATTGTGACTACTATTTAAATTTCTCTCAAAACAGAGCAATATCACCTCTGTCAATGATGTCAGATGTTGAGGACTTTGAATTTTGTCTTGAAGAAATGTTTGATGAAAACAGAGCCGAGTCTCCAGATTCCTTTTCCCTTGTTTCTTCTAATCACATAGATGTTCTTGGACCATCAACCCCCTTTTTCTGCCTTGCAAGGCCTCTTCATCCTGTAGATCGAATCCAGCCCATTACACTTGAACCCGAAGCAACATCATTTTTAAAGACAAATGTTTCAGTACATTTGTCTCAGACAAATCCTTCGCAGCGCTGCGTTATTTCTTCTGATTTATTTTCCCACAACTCTCATGACACAGTTTTAACAACATGCAGGGTCAGACACAAGCCTTTTTTTAACAAACTAATGTCACATTCGTTTGATCCAGTTTATAAGGGAAAATGTTCATGTTGTGAAATTCAATTTTGTGAATGCAACCAATAAATTTCGTCAACCATCATTAATCCTATTTCCCTCAATAAACGTTGTAATACAACTTCACAGATCAATGCACAAGCAACATTTCAAGTCCTTCTCGTAGTTTTCACATCTCATTATTCTCTGAAAAAGATGAGTTTCTGTCTTGAAATATGCTGTCACTGTTGTTCTTTCATCAGTAATTGCATGTCACAGCACTGTTTAAAAAGGTTGACACTAGACCAACATTTCTTTAATCAATTCAATTTAATGAGTGTACTTTGATGTTGGAGTCCATTCTAACATCACCTGAGATATTACACCTAGTTGATCCATCCATCCATCCATTACCTATGCACCGCTTAATCCTCGCTAGGGTCGCGGGCGAGCTGGAGCCTATCCCAGCCAACTTAGGGCAAAGGCGATTTGTTCTGAAGTAACCACTGAGCTAAACCAGTGGATCTGGTTGATGGATTCATATTTTTTTTCTTCAACGTTCAACACGTAGTCATTGACCAGGAGTCTCACAAAACATTGGGAAATCACAAAATATATTTTTCCCTTGCTGGAGAGATTATAATTATTTATGTTTTTATGCTTTGTTTTGATGAGATCAGACTAGATTTCCAATTATGTTTGACAATTAATTTCATTTATCCTTCAGAATTTTCCTTTAGATCATAAATATTCACCATCATTCCCCGATTATTGACTGTCTATCCCTCAAATTCTTAAGTCAGTATGAGAGTTTGATTATTTTTGAAAAAAATCGCTATCAGAACTTCAGCCTTTTTTTTGTTTTTTTTTTTTTTTGCTTGTTTTTTTGTTCTTTTGTCAGGCGTTTACCTTGGACACCAATGAATCAAGACTAGGTCAGGTCAAACCATACATCATTAGCCAATTTTACAGAGTTGAGTCACAAGCCATCTGTGAAAAAAAGATCAATTTAATTATGCTGTCTTACTGGAGGAGGCTTTCTATGAACAAACTCAAAACAAAGAATCGAAGATATGAAGACCACTCGTGTATGAACATAAATGGACAGATCCTGAATCACAATTAAAGATGACGCACACCCAAGATTTGTTTTCCCAAGAACATGAAAAGAAAATCCATGAGCAAGGACAAGAGAAAAAATTCCTTGGTGTCGGTAAGACAGCACAAGCTATTGCATATCAGTGAATGTGGTGTTGGCTTCAAAAGTAATGAATATGGCAATACATAAAGTGTGTATTTAGTAGAACTATTCCTCAAGCACGAATAACAAACAAAGGCTTTACTGTCTTGCTGTGGCATGTTTGCATTCAAGCAGACGAACTGATCTTTAAGCGAAGTAAAACTAATGTAAATTACCATGAGCCTATCTTCGTAACATAAGCCTTTTTTATGTTTTATTTCTCAGTTATATTGTACTCTCAGTTTCAAAGCACTATTTAGATTTTCACCAAAGAACCATAAAAGTCTAAATTTGCCACAGCTAGAGGCATGTATGGTTTGCTATATTTGTCCTCTTGTTTGCAAGGCCCATACTCCCACTGCTTTTATAACAAACATTTAAAAAAAGGATTACATAGACATACCACCCTATTGGCACCTGTAATGTTCAATGACTGTGTCCCAGTGGCAGAGATGAGGTCAATTTAGAATTGAGTTCAGTTGCTAAATTAAATGTGATGGTATAATTGCATGAATATAGCAAGATACTGCTTTCCACTGCTGCCCTCCTCCAATATTCTGCCTGTAATTGTGTTATTGAAGTTATATGTCAGTCAGTCATAGTTTTTCGCTGTGAAAGCAGTATTATTTACGTTTTGGGGGAGGGAGCAGAAATGCAGGAAACAGTATCATTTGACTGTGAGAAATACTATAACCTGCCGAATCTTGCATTTCATGGGAAGTAAAATGCTTTCTGGCTTTACATTTAGACAGGCAGCAACCATTTACTTAAAATGAGTTTCCACTTTAATGTTACACGACATCCTGATTTTCACTTAAATTAATTTGTGACCCTCTATACTGCATATTGTGTAAATGATATGTTGTCTCCTAAACTGATGTTATTAACATAAATAATATGTTGATAATTATGACCGACATGCATGTGGGCTACAATTGAATTTCATCTTTAGAGATACTGCTCTCTTAATTAGAACAACAGCCTGTCCTTGACAAATGCATGTTTCATTTGAGTCTTCATTTCATCAACAAAGAAACCATAAATGATAATCATTTGTAATTTGTTTCCCCACTCCATTGTATCATTTCTTTCAGGTATCAACTGCATCTTCCAAGACAAATATTTCACAGTCTCCTGAACAAAAAAATGTTGATTTAGAACAGAGTCAGGTCATTCTACCTGAGACACCATCCTTGGCACATGATTCAGACACACTTTCTACTGAAAAACTAGAATTACCTCTTTCAGATACCTCTGACATAGGTAAAACACATTATCCAAGTAAGTCATCACAGGAAAAAGATAAACAGCTCTCATTCCTTAAAAAAAGTGAAGATTCTGTTATACCTAAACCAAGCTCAATGACCCAGGACTCACTCTGTCAAACTGCTCAAGACGATCCAGATGTTCTCACCATCATGTCCTCAGAGTCCACGCCAACACCATCAGAGTCTGGGTCCCCGCAGCTTGACCAGCTTCTGTCAGATCTTGAGGAGATGAAACTTAAGTTTAGACCAGAAACACTGGACCCACCATCAGAATTCTCTGATGATCGTGCTGAAGTTGCTCAAATCTATGATTCTGAAGATGCTGCGTTTGAAGATCAATGTCCTACAGAATCTTTTAGAGCCAGTGTGTCATCTGTTGTACAGCTTGCAGAAGATACCCATACAAATATAGCAGTCACACAGCCGGCATATTTCCGTCAAACTGAACCTGAAGTGGTGGCAGTCAGTTGTGATATAACTTCTGAGACAAGTGTACCATCTGACACTGGTATTCATAAAGACAATCCTGTATCGCCAACTGAGTCCTTTCCAGTCCCAGAATCTTCGCAAATACTATGTGAAGAAATGAAGCCATCATTGAACCAAACTGTTCATGAGGACATATTCCAGCCCAGCGTAACTGCTGGACATGCCACTGAGACACTTCCTTCGGGAGCTGCAAAGAGTCAGTCTGACATACCAGAGAAAAATCTAACTAGTCTTTGTTGGGAGGACTCTACAACTGACATTCTTCAAAGTCAAGAAGAACACGAATCGCCTACACCATCTAATGATTTAAAGAGTTTGACAGAAGAAAAATCATCACAGAGTGTCCCAGATAAACTTCCATATTTAGGAAAAGCAAGCTCTGTGGAAACCACTCACAGTGAAGATATTTCTTCTCAGTCTATTTCTGATTTAACTCCTGAGACAGTTACATCTGCAAGGCATTTCAGCTTTGAGGAATTGATGCCGTACTCCTCCTCAGGCAATTTGGAGACATCTTCAGATGAGGATAGGCCAAGGACCAGTGGACCGCATTCAGAAGACTCGCTGACTCCAGTAGACTATGAATGTTTTGACTCTCAGTCCACTCCAGACAAACCCAAAACTGAGCTGACTTCTTCGACCTCTGATGAGGAGTACAGCATCCCGCCTGGGTACGCAGAGGTAGCACATAGCGGTGCAGACAGCCCAACCTGTCAATATTCTGACCCAGAGCCTTACTTTGACTGCAAACAAGGTGCCTCTGATTTCTCAGAGCCTGAGCTTGATGAACCTGAGTCGAAGGCTTGGTCAAGTGGAGGCCAGCCCCAGGATCGGGTCAGTCATCCTAGAGTGCCGGAAAAGACGAATCGAAAAGTGCTGTTGTCTTCTGGGAGCGAAGATTACGAAGATGCTCCTTTTGCTCACAAGCCTCTTCATCATGTCCATGAAGAGAGTCAAGAGTTACTACACTATTCAGAAGCATCAGATGAAGAATTCACCTTGTGTGAATCTTCACAACCGCCTCCTGTCTGTGAAATTGGAGCATATGCTGATACTGATAAATCTCTGATAAGGGTAAGATGAGATTTGTTAAAAAAAAAAAAAAAAAACCTGCAAGTTTTTCCCAGAGCTGAGCTTAACTAAATTTTACATTTGCTTCAGAGAGGAATGACTGCTAACCCTGTGGCCACATGAATGGGATCTAAAACCCTTTATAGTCCTCATTTTATTTAATTTCATATTTAACAAATCCTAAATTAGCATGTCACTCACAGTGATAACATAGGCTACATGTTTGTTTGTTTGTTTTTTTAAATCATCAATAAGCACATTTATCATTCAGTTAAGTAAAAGCATGGTATCATTTCCAAATGTTTTTTGAAATTACAGACTGCCATGTTGCACTTTCTAATGTAACCTCTGAAAATTCCTTGTAACATCCAACACATTGGATAGTGCACCATATCACTCTGGCTATCGCTTGCTTTGCTGCAATGTAGCATTCATATATTGTATATATATATATTTATATATCATTAAATCTCAAGGTATTTGTATTGCTTGGTCAGGAGATCACCGCAGAGCTTGGATCAATATCAGAAAGTTCCGATGATGAATTTGTGACCACCAGAATAGTACGAAGAAGAGTTGTCATTCAGGTATCTGAAGTAGTCTGATCAGTGTTGGTGTGAATTAGCATGGTGACTAGGCTTAACCAGGCTACGTTGAAGAACATCTACCATCTAACAGTGTTTAGTCATATGGATGAAAACGTGTGAAGAATATTCGACCTGCCACTTGATTTGCATAGATGGCTGACGGTGTTTTCTGCTGCTGTGGGCTCTTCTTTGTTGGTTTATTTGACAAACATAACCCCAAAAATGCAAATTTGTGTCCTGTTTCCCAAAGTTCCCCCTTCTCTTGTGAATTACTACCTCGAATTTTGCATTCTGTTTTCTCTCTAACATGCATTGAGTGGAGAATGAAGCTCGTGAGCATCACTCTGACTCAAGTTTGCATTCCTGATCATCGTTCATGTTGTTTCCCTTGTAGGCTGATGAAATGGCCGACCTCCCTGCTCAGTCAGTGACAGAAGAAAAGTACAGGGATGAAAATGGACACATAGTTGTCAAAAAGGTAAAATAAGATTCTATACAAGCCCCCATGTACATATTACACAGTAGCCAGTGAAATTTATTAAACTAAATCTGTAATTGCAGAGCAATACCAGAGGCTCTTTGTTGCACCGTTGCTCAATTTCTTCATTTTTACAGACACCAACAGGCCAGGTTTTGAAAATGTTTGCATCAAAATATGTAGATAATTACCTGCTGATTTTTGAACAAAATACTTTGCTCAGGTTACCCGTAAAGTTATTCGCAAGTGTGTGTCTGCGGATGGTGTGGAGCTTGAAGAGGTGTCATCAGAAGGAGCTTCTCAAGGGTTGGTCACTGTGCCAGAGGGAGACGGTTACTCCAAGGTGGTGAAACGGACTGTACTCAAGAGTGAGGGTGACCACACAGAGGTGAGTACTCTGAAAATTTAAGTGTTAATTCATTATCATAGTCATAAAATTTTCTTTAATAGAAAATATCCAACACAGTGACATTTGTTGATAGTAAAGCATCATTTAAGGAACTAATGACCTGTTCTTAGGTAACATTTGCTGAATACGAGGGTCTCTCATCGTTGAGACAGGAGGCAGCTGATGCTTGTAAGGTCAGTAACGTGGAGAGGACCACAGTGGTGGAGGGTGAAAGAACAATGACACACCGAGGTGATCCGTCCTTGGCCTCTGACCTTCCCTCAGCCCAGGACGACTTCAAACAGGTTTGTTGATAAGCCTGTCACCATTATTTTTTAACCCAGATTTATCAGATTTAGCCTGTATAAATATATATGCATTTAAACATAATTGCATTGCTTAAATATCCATCAACATACTGCAGCTACAATCCTAGTGACTGCGCATCATATGGAGACGTACTATGTCTTTGATTTCTGTTACCGTAATTGTATCATTCCAAATTAAGTGGATGCTGTTTTCTCCTCTTCACGCCACCAGGCACTTGGTTATTTAAGTGGTTTGAGCAGAACAGAGCTCCCTCATGTGGTAGAAAGAGAGACTGTCAGAGAGGATGGAACTGTGGTCAGGAGGTGTGTGTCTGCTGGAGTGCAGCTGTTTGGTTGTGAGGCTAGTTGTAGTCTGAGTGTAATTTTTTTTACAATATCCCTTGTGTTTATTAAGCTTACTAATATTTAATGTTCACTAATATTGCTGTTGCTAGTGGCATGTTTGTGTTCTTGTTCAGTCATAGGTATACCATAAAATGTACCAACGAGATTTGAGTTTCTAATTTTGTTATTTGAGAAACATATATTTTTTTAATCCAGTGTCTGATATATGGCTTTTAGTGTGAGGAATAAAACAACTGGCCAACCGCTCCATGCACTTTTTCAATTATTATTGTCAAATGTTTAGTGGATTTAGTAAATAGTGATGTGTCATGTGCAAGTGAATTAGAAGAGCCAACTCCCATCGAGTGAGAGCCGGCTCCCGACTTTTTTTTTTTTTACGCTGCTCAGTGGCTCAGCTCAGCTCACGGCAGAACTTTGTTTTGATTGGCAGCATGGCGGCCTTGTGGCCAGTCACATGTGAGGATTTAGTGCCACAGCTGATGTTATAATAGAGATGCTATCTTGAGGAGCCCCTCATCCAAAGAGCAGAAGACCCACTGAGCTGGTGGCAGGCCAAGGCCTCAGTCTTCCCCCATCTGGTGAAGGTGATGGAGGGGAGACTGTGTATTATGGCAACATCTGTTCCCTCTGAGAGAATCTTCTCAAAAACAGGACACATATTAACCAAGACGAGAAACCTCATCAGCCCAGCCAAGCTGAGACATTAAATTTTTTTGAATGCAAACCTGCACTAAGGACATACTGTTTGGTGTTTGAACTGAGTTTTGTTCTGTTTCTGTTTTGGTTCTGTTCTGTGGGTTTGTTTGCAGTGTTTTGTTCATTTGTTTTCATGTTAAATTAAGATTAAAAGTTTCCATCCATCCATTATCTATACACCACTTAATCCTCACGAGGGTCGCGGGGGACTGGACTTATCCCAACTGACTCAGGGTGAAGGCAGGGGACACCCTGGACAGTTCACCAGTCCATCACAGGGCTACACTTAGAGACAGACAACCAAGCACACTCACATTCACACCTACGAACAATTTAGAATCACCAATTAACCTCAACATGTGTTTGGACTGTGTGGGAGGAAGCCGGAGAAGCCGGAGAGAACCCACGCTGCACAGGGAGAACATGCAAACTTCATGCAGAAAGATCCCGGGTGTCCTCACCGAGACGCGAACCGGTGACCTTCTTGCTGCGAGGCAATGGTGCTAACCACCGATCCACCTTGCAGCCCTAGATTAAAAGTTTGATTAAAATATGAAACAAAAGTGAGAATGCCTGCTTTTGTAAGATAAAAATACACAAACATAGGCCATTATAAGGCTTCTCATAATAACACTAAATTCAGAAGGGTTTATCAACACACAAAGCATTCATATTTGCTAAGTTAAGCTAAAATATAAGGGTTCAGATGATAATAAATTAAGAGCCATTAAGGAGCGGAAAGAGCCGGCTCTTCTTTGGGAGCCGTGACACAAGAGCCGGCTTTTTGAAAAGAGCTGAACTTCATATCATTATTAATAAATCATTTATTACATTCTGTTGAGATTTTTTTGCATCATGCTTTGAGAAGTTTGCAGTAGCCTTTGCATTCCCACTTTTATAACATAATCTTTTGGCTTCTGCAAGTAAAAAGTAGCTGTAAAGTAGCTGTGCATGTGATTGGAAGTGAACGCAGGATTTACAAAGCATGATATTACTTGTGTGATTTCTTTCATTAATTTTAAACAGAGCTGCAGGTGTTTTTTTGTTGTTGTTTTTTTTTTAAAGATATTGAACTGTTTCTCTCCGATTCAATCCCATGTCCAGGGCCCACATGCGTAAAGGTCGCACCCTCAGACGAACAGTGGTGAAGGGAGCTGGGCAGCACGAACAGGTCCTTCTAGGGCAAGTGGACAACCCCGGAAAAGGGTCAAAACCTCGTGATCTCCAGCAGCATCTCCACCAGCTCTTTCACCGCTACTACGACGAAGAAAAGGGGGACAGTGATGAGGACGGCGAAGAAGGGGAGGAGGAAGAGTAGAAGAATGAGTGACACTCTCCCCCTGCTCCCTGGCTCTGCCCATGCTAAAGTCCCTGCTAATCCTATGCATTAGCCCCATGCAATCCCAGTGTGCACCACGGCACCTCAAAGCTACCACGGTCTTCCCATTTAGGTCCTTGGAAGATGACCTTTTGTTCACAGAGTTTTCTTCCCTGGCTGGTTATATTGTACTCATGATTTTCTTTTCATGTTCTGATGTTGTTTTGCCTTTTTTGTGACCAAAGAAAGCCTTCTGTTGTTTTCCTGATTCACTTTACTTTCCATGTCTGATACTTTTGTCTTGATCCTGTGGTAGAGCAACAACTACAACAAAAAAAAGGAAACAAAGAAACACTATTCACATCAACTAGCTCACAAACCTCCTGAAGGTAAAGAACACTTTACCTACAAAATAATGGTACTGCTCTCTGAGTAGGTGCTTGGACTGAAAGACAATATTTCACATTGCACTGCCTCTCACAACTAGAGCTTCTCAGATATTTCTTTCTGAAACAAATGAAAAAAAAAAAAAAACTCTCACTCACTGTACTTGCCTCTCTGCTTTTTTGGATTCAGGTGGTCAAGATGTCACAAACAGAAAAATCAGACTGTATCGACACTGAATTTAACTGCTGCTGTTGTGTTTCGTGTAGACTATGTGTAATCTGTCTTTGGAAATGATATATTATCTATAATCTAAAACATTACTGACATCTGTAGCCTAGGAATTAATAATCACTCATGTGAAGTAGAACAGGCATGACTAATCAACATCTGTCAGTTTGTCCTAGCTTTGACTGCTTTGTTGTTCTATGGATTGTCCTTCCGCCTTTCTTTCCCCTCTTTCTCTATGTGTCTTTCTTTCTTTGTAATTATGTTTAACTCTTTTTTTGTTCTGGCTTTTTCTCTTAAATTGTGGATCTTGACTCATATTGTGTGGATGGTGACTGTGTAGGTGAGACTAGATTGTAGGTAGTGTATGTCTGAGAATGTGTTGATACTGCATTGACCGCTGGTTTGAAGAGATTATTGAGTGATTTTAAATTCTGTTGTTTGAAGATGTCATATTTTAGAATTTATTTTTGATTTTTGGTTTAGTTCACGTTAGTATATAGAACTTATTTAAGCTTTGATTTAATGGGAAATCCTCCAGAATTTGCCAACGGGGTACAAAATCATCACAGCTGTTCTAGAGACATATTTCTGAAATGACATTTTGCGGAATTGTTTTATTTAATGTAAAACTTAATCAGTTTATCTTTTCAACCAGATGTTGTGGTGAATGAATGAGTCTGTGCCAGTTTCTGTCAGCAAAACAAAAGAAATGTTTATTTTACACACAAACTGCAGTTGCACTCCTGAATGTCGGGAGGGGACACCTCCATGCTTTTTTGTGCACAGGTACAGAGGTACAGTATATCTTTGCCACAATGATTGTCTCATTTCGAAGGAACAGATGATAAATACAAGATAATAATACACGGACACACGAGGCAAGTTGAGAGCTTAAACATATGATTATCCACAGCTCTGAGCATCGCTACTATATGTATCTACAACATGTAATGTATTTATTTCACTATCACTGTTTACTTTGTGATTTAGAAATATGTAAAATGCAAATTTAGTGGAAGTTCACTGTGACAGGTATGCTTTTAATTTGAAGAAACAGCATCCCTTTTCTGTGATGATGACAGTTATATACATATACAGTGCATATATAAATATCTATAAGGGCATGTATTACTGTATCAAAATTCAAAAAAACAAAAACAAAATGGCTGCAGTGTATCTATGGCTGATAGAGAATAAAAGTCTACAAATGTACAGTGTTGCATCTGGTTGCATCTTGTGAAATTGCAGATTTGTCAGTTACTTGCCAGTTTTCAATACCATCACTGCTATACTGTATTTAAAAAACACCGAAAGCATGAAGTTAATGTTTTTAGTCCTTAATCGACTTACTGTTCTGTTAGCCTGGAAATTAGAAGGCCTTTCCTTTCGGATCTGAATGGACTTTGTGCTGCCCCCTGCTGTGCATCAGGAGCAGGCCAGGAGGCATTTCAGCCGTAGATTCCATTTAAACACAGTCTGAAAATGTTAGTTTCAAAATATAACTAAATTTATAATAAAATTGAATGAATGTAATTATATTTTGCAGTTGACAGTTTTAAATTAGAATCAAGACTATATTATGATACACTGAAAAAATACACACATATGTGTGTGTGTGGGCTGCAGGGTGGCGCAGTTGGGTAGCACTGTTGCCTCGCAGCAAGAAGGTTGCCAGTTCGCGTCCTGGTGGGGGCACCGGAATCTTTCTGCGTGGAGTTTGCATGTTCTCCCCGTGCAGCGTGGGTTCTCCGGGTTCTCCGACTTCCTCCCACACAGTCCAAAAACCTGTTGAGGTTAATTGGTGATTCTAAGTTGTCCATAGGTGTGAATGTGAGTGTGCTTGGTTGTCTGTCTCTAAATGTAGCCGTGATAGACTGGTGACCTGTCCAGGGTGTCCCCTGCCTTCACCCTAAGTCAGCTGGGATAGGCTCCAGCACCCCCGCGACCCTAGTGAGGATTAAGCGGTGTATAGAAAATGGATGGATGTGTGTGTGTATCAAGCAAACTGTCTCCTGTCTTGGAGAAAAAGCTAAAAATCAAATTTTTATTGCTCTCATTCAAAAAAGGATAACATTTAGTCAGTTGTGCACAAAAAGCTTTTGAGCCATTTAACTGAAGACAAATTCTCGGCCGCTGAGATAATCCGCACCCCAGTCAGGTGTGTCTTTGAAGGACAATGATCAGACGGTGTGACCAGCACACAGACACTCCTTTGACCAGCCGCTATTAAAGACCTCATTAAAATGCAGCTTTGTGAAAATGACCTGCTGTTACAGATGACAAAAGAAAGATGGGAACAGGCTGTTGGCCTGCTGGATGCTGGCATGTCAGAGTTGTAGCCAGATACTAGAATATCCACACTTTGACCATGCGTTGTCAGAGAAATTGTTTCAGACAGCCTGGTACGACGGACAGAATGCATCATGATGCTGAGGATGGAGCCTGTCTCCCAAAATGTCTGTCACCTTCACCAAGCCCTTCAGGATAGTGGGATAACATTCTGTGAGCCGGAATAAACAACCTCATTAACTGCATGTGTCACAGATGTGTAGTGCATCACTGACTTGTGAATCCTGGCCTTACTCTCTTATTATTTGTAACACAGCGTATACTCAGTTGTTTCATGATGTCCATTCTGTTGTAGAGATGCCATGTGTTGGATCACCAAATACTTATTCCCCTACATTAAAAAGAATAGATAGAAGTTAATGAAATACTACATGCTGCATTTATATTTTTGCGTACTAAACATTTCATGCCAAGTCACATGTTTCACTGTTCATCTTATTGCCACCACAAACCAGGTCAATGCAAGAACTTCCTCACAGCCAGTCTGGTGGGACCAGATCAACAAGTCCTCAGCAAGGGTTATTTAAGCTTGACCTGCTTATTTAACACTCTGGACCTCCACACTACCAGGGGAAATAGCATCTAACTTTATTTACTCTACTTAGACCCTTACATGGTAATTTAAAGATGTAGTTGTCTAGTGACCTCTTGTTGCTTTTACTGTACAGATGAGCTCATCCTACAGTCTGTAGCTTCTACTGGTGTCCACAAGATGTCTCCACTAATTCAGAAAATTAAACTGAAATGTAGGAGTCAACTGACAAACCAGTCCTTGTGCTTAACTCTTTTAATGTCTTTGTATACACAAGAAACTCACTTTAGACTCAAGATTATAATTACGGTAATTATCTGTCCAATAGAGAACAATATGTTACTGAAAGTACAACCTAGCCAGTTTACTCACAAGTCCAACTGGTGTTTCCAAGTGGTGACAGTTTCATTCACATGACAGCACTTCCTTTTGCATCAAAATATAATGCATGTGTGTTCAAAGAGTGTAATAAATTGAAAAAAAAGACAATTTTTTTTCCCAGTATTTTAAAAAACAAACCAACAAAAAACAACCAGCAACACAAAACAACTTAATAGCCATTCATTATCACACCTTTTAGCTGATTTATTTATTTCTTAAACATGTTAAGCCATCCATTGCCATGCTGGCAACAGGTACACACCATATAAGGAGTGGTGCATTGCATTGACATCATACGTTTCGTCAAAAGAAATGTTTATCATATATTTCCCCCTTAAAAAAGAAGAGACAGACCAATTGAAAAGAGCAAACGGCGGGGACGACGAAGAAGACGCTGCCATTGTCCTGCAGCGGTGAGATCACTGGCTGGCAGAAGCACTGAGGAAGACATCCCAACGTTTCTTACAGTCCAACTCCCATTTGACTCTGTCACTCTTGATTACCATCCTCTCCTCTGACATTTTTTTTTTCAATCCACTGCTTTCGCGACGCTTCCAGACTTATCAGTCCAACCATCAGGTGAACACTTGACCTGACTGAAAGTAGAGACACTAGTGCATTTGCTCCATCTTCATCATCTGCACCCTTCTCTGTTCAACTGGCAAAGTAACACACTGGTATGACAAGAATAAAATGACAACAAAAAAACCCTACATACAGTCATACAATACAAGTACAAACATTATGAAAAAATGAGCTTGTTCTCTTCTCATTTTTATACAAAATGTAAGGGGTGCTTCGGCAATCAGGAGTTTATTCTTCCTCCTCTTGGATATGAGAGTTTGATAATTGCGCTGGATGTCAACCATAACAGTGTTATTGTTTTTACAACAGTTCCATGATACTGGAGGACAGCAGAAACATTTGGGACAGGACTGATGCACAACATTAACAAATGCAAACAAGTCAGTGATCGACAAATTAAACAGAAGATATTATAGCTTCATATGATCTTACTCACAATAACCCCCTCCCCCCACCATGCACTACACAATAGTCTTGGATTTTCTTATATTACATATATGCTACATTCTCTTATTTCACTGATATAAAGGCAAACATATCTCAATGCAAAGTGTAAGCTGCTCTGCTTTTTCTTTACATTTAAATTAGTACTATAGGTTGAAATCTGACAATTTAAACAGTATGACTTAGCTCATAGCAAACATAAATTGTAGCTCATAAACTGGATTTTTACGTAAACTCTTAAGTCCTCTGATAGCAAGAATAGCAATTTCAATGTTTGTTTGTTTTTTTTAATTAACAATCACAATGTATATACATCACCAGAACTAAAGCAAGCTCAATTTTAACATTCTGATTCTTCCAAATGTTTTTGAATTGCACACACATAAATACACATAAAAATACATAACTAATTTTTGGGAGAGGTTACAGTAGTAGATTTTTAAACATCTCTATTTTATATTTAAAATGCATACCAAAACATCTTAAAAAACAAACGGGAAAAAAAAAATGTTCTCAATATGCTTGTTTCATAATGTCCAAATACGGTGTGCAGCCACCCGGTGGTGGTTTCGAATGATGTCCATTAATAAAATGCCATAACAGTAAAATGTAATAATACTTGTGTCCTGTGCGATGTCGTATCCTTTTAGAAGGGTCAACGGGCAGTCGTGGGTTGGCTAGTTGACTGCACCACTAGATTTGCTGATGGGATTTCTTTTTTTTTTTTTTTTTTTGTGACCACAGGTTGATATTCCATTAACTGCAAAAGAGAGAGAGAGAGAGAACAAAAATGTGAATTATACAGACCATTAAGATGTTTATCAGACCAGTATGATTGTTTTTCACAGAATGTATGAAGACTATAATATCATAAAAAGCACAGATTTGATCAGTGACTGTAAAAGCATGATTATGCAGTTCGACTGTATCGCTTATTTATTAGGGTTCTTACACACCCACGGTTCTCCCACACTGGTTTTTGGCAATCTGGTGTCTATTATCTTTTTAACCTCTCTGAACTTGGAGCATTATTTCATGCATGCCATCAAGAGAAAATTTAAGACCACTTAACGGGCACTTGTTTTAAAATGCCTCAGCAGGAGACATTAAAAAAGCCAAATGGGAGCCCACCTAGTTGAGCGTGTGACCCATGAACAGGGGCTATAGTTCCCCGACGGCCGACACAGCGGTTGATTCGACTCCTGCTCACGGCCCTTTACTGCAGATCTCTCCCCATTCTTCTTCCCCGTTTCCTGTCTATCTCTACTGCTCGAAGAAAAAGGCAAAAATCTCCCAAAATATATTTCAGACAGCCAAATGGAGTTTTCAGCCAACTCACAGATTTTAGTTTTAATAGGAGTTCCCACTAACCACAGGAGAGAAAAAAATCTGCTATCAACAGTTTCAGTAGAGCTGATTAGAAGGAATTTGGGTGGGTAATGTTTTCCCATAGACTGGAAAGCTTGGAAGGGAGAATAATTAAGGGAGTTAGCAAACTGTAATTTCCGTTAGAGTAACTGCAACAAAACGCAGAAATTCCCTGGCCACTCTGGTTTTAAGCCCACTGAAGGTTTAATCATTCACTGATGGTGAGGTGTGCCCAGAAGCAGTGGTGACAGGTGATTTCTTACCCGGGCGTGGCTACAGAAACTGTAGCGTTGCACATGTTGTCAAGCTTGTTGCACTTATTTTGACTCTAATTATAAAGGAGTGTTACATTTACTCAGCAACTGAATCAGGAAAGAAAATGCCCTGAATCTAACAGCTCAGCTTTGCCACCGATACTGTGTCATTTCTCACCCAGCAGAAGGATCATTGCAATCAAAACAGATCTTGAACTCGTAAAAAAAAAAAAAAAAGGTTGATTTCAATGTAAACATTTAAATTCAACATTAATATTTTATGTTTCTGTTTTAAATACTAATAAAATACTGTGCTGGCTTGGTTTTTCATATTCTGCGTACTGCTTCTGTGATATTTCATATGCAATAGTGCACATAAAAAGTGGCTGTGGCCTACAGTTCAACCTACCAGCCATCTTGCCACCCGTTTCTGTCACATTGTCACTTCTCTACACTGGACCAGTGGAGCTGTCAAGGGCTAATAATAGCACTGTGACTACATGTTAACATTAAGAAGTCGAGGAAGCTTAAAGTCTCTCTCCTATTACAGTTTTGGAAATTTTGAACAACTGAAATTCTCAAAACTACTTGTTCAGTCTTCACATCATTGTGTAACTTGTCCAAATCAAAAAAGCAGTTTCTCATTTCTTTGAACAAGTTCTAAATGCTTTGGTACATGCATGCAAATGATTATGTGCAATCCTCTGCTGTTTCCTACATTATCTATTGCTTATGTCATGTTGATCAAAATGTATTATAATGGGTCTCTGTTGAATAGTCTCATCCCACACAACATTTAGGCCAGTGACGTGCGGTCAGGGGAGGCATCACGGAAAGAAAAAAAATATATAATGATAAAATAATTTAAATAGTTATATTTATCCAGTGATTTGTCCTATAAAGTTTTTTTTTTGTTTTTTTTTCATTTAACCTCACCACTTTTGATGACTTTTTTTAAAATTCAAAATGGCTGAATTTTCACAGTTGCCCATTCAAATGCTTGGAAGAGAAGCCGGTGAGGCAGCAGCAAGCTGAGCCTCACCTTGGATTGCACAATCCCTCGCTAACTGCGATGGTTGCCATGCAGTGACAGCGTGCTGCTGTCTATATGTCGCCAATAAAACAGTTCAAACACATTTAATATATGAAGTGATTTTCCATAGTTCAGCTGATGTATATAACAATATACAGTGTTTTTTTGTTACCAACTGTACGTGTGTAACGTGTTTCGTGTGTCGAGTAGTGATGTGCGGATCGATACTGAAATATTGATGCTTCTGATACCAGATCTTTATGTTCTCAAATCGGTTCTCAAATCAAAATATCGATACTTCAGTCATGTGAGGTAATGTATATCATTACCAGGAGCACAGTGGCAAGTAACTACATGATTGAGATCTTGTCTAAATGACATGCGGTTGGTGGGAACTACTTTTTCTTCCGCTGCAGGCAGCACTATCCAGGTACAGAGGGAGGACATGTGGAGCTTTAAGCAGCATTAAGCACTGTTGCTGTTGGAGTTCGTTGTTCAAATTAATAAATATAGTTATGAAATAAGCAACGAAATAAATACATGCTTCAACAAATAGCTGCATGAGTTCAGCTTGGAGTAATAATATGTGTATCACTGAGATAATTTCACATTGGCAAAAAAAAGCCTAGATTTATTCAGGTGAGGTTTCCTAAAGAATTGATCATTTAAAGTGGATTACATAGACTAGGTGTCATGAAACTATACCGAGCAATTGCGATAAAACAGCCATGGTGAACTGAGAAACATATATATACTACAAAAGATGGATAAAAAATAACATTTTATCTATAAAACATACCTATTATTATTTACAATCAGTCCAATTTGCTGTAACTGTTAAATGAATATTTTAAAATGTCGGTATTGACCAACTGGTGCAATTATTGTGCCATTTATTATTTATGTCCTATGTCTGGTTTTTCTGTTGTTGTATTGGCTCGGCTATATTATAAATAAGGCCGCTACCTCAATATACTTCTTAGTTTAAATAAGTTACTTTGATGTATTGTATAATTATGAATCTAGGATTTGAAATACACTCCGTGTTTTTTAGATTTACCAGACACATTAGGTGTTTTTGCACAAAGTATCGGTATCAAATCGGTATCGCCGAAACCAGCCTGAATTTTACTCAGTATTGGATCGGAAAGGAAATCGGTGATATCGAACATCACCGTGCTGAGCGATCATAAACGGCTGAGAAGAGGTTCTAGGTGAGGCAGGCAGTTCTCTTGCCTCATGGCAGGGGGGGCTCATGATCCTAGACAAGCTTCTTGTGACTCCGCGGCTGCAGAGTAAGTGACAGCAAACTAGACAAGTACGATATACAGTTAGCGAGTCAAGTGCAGCAAAGGAAGATAAGGAGACTTTTACAAAACGTAACGTATATTTTGTCCAGAAGGAGCAGAGCATTGACTTCATTTACAGTTTTTCTCAGTCGCTTCAGTTCATTTCTCAGATCAGAATTGAAATTCTCAAAACTAATTGTTCAATCTTCACATCATTGTGTCACTTGTCCAAATCAAAAAAGCAGTTTCTCATTTCTTTGAACAAGTTCTAAATGC
>NW_007577854.1:758254-770078 GCF_000690725.1 Stegastes partitus | reverse complement strand
ATACATTTCCATTAGACTTTTTTTCTAAATCTGTCCTGAATTGGTAAATTGCTCCCAGATGAATCTTCACTTTCTCTAATGAAGGGAAATGTGTGTGGCACTACATAGATCAGCCAACGACCAACCAGTTTTCTGAAATAGCTCAAAGGTGCATCTTATGAACCATCAAATGGCAACTATATAGCCGGAGCACAACACAATGTTACAATGTCTGACAATGGAAGGACAAGGAACTGGACGGAGTCAACAGCCAGAGAGAAGAAGAAGAGGAATGAGGCTGCATGGCGGAGGAGTTGGGAGGCAAAACAGAGGAAGAGGCAGAAGAGGCCGAGGACATATGTACGTTCCTGATGAAATAAGAGCCACACTTGGAGACCATGTTCTCAATCATGGGCCTACAGTGGCCGAGGCTGGTAGAAGGGTGCAGCCAAATGTTGGAAGAACAACTGTGTCCTCAATCTTTCAGACTTTTCGTTGACAGAACAGGAATGTAATCTAACAAGAGGCACTGTCCTGTAATACTGTATACTTTCAGTAATGCTTCATGCGATATTACAGTATTCTACTTGGGCCATACGATACAGAGCGTCTTGTCACCTTTTTAGACACTCTCTACAGGGATCTCATCCCTGAACAAGAGAGGGCTCAGATTGGAGATGACTTGCCAAAGTATGTGACAGTTTGGGACAATGTCAGTTTCTATCACTCCAACATCATCAGGCAATGGTTTGTGACCCACAACAGGATGCTGATGGAGTTCCAGTCACCCTACTCCCCATTCCTGAACACCATTGAGGAATTTTTCTCAGCATGGAGATGAAAAGTACATGATCGCCAGCCACATACACAGATGACCCTTCTGGCTGCCATGGATGCCTGCATCTGAATAGGACACTTTCTGTACCGCAATGACATGGTCTGTCAACAAATTACAGGACAAACAGTAAAAGCCTAAATGTGAATCTTGTCCAGTCTCTTGCAGTCAGTCTCCCACATACACTAAGGTGTAACTCACAATTTACAATAATTGTCATCAAAACTTTAGCCATAGTTTACATCAGAACATCCCTCCAGACTAGACTGTTATATTGACAACATGATGAAACAATTTGACTGTCTTCTGTGTCTGCACACATTGACACAAGGACTTGTCATTCTGATGTCACTGACATGGTCATTGACACATATTTACTTTTTAGAGATGAACTAAGGATTCTGAGCAAGTAACTGCCTTTTGCAGGTAATCTGTGGTGTTTTGCTATTCGTAGGAATTGTTTTGAGAGATGCACTTACTGTTTTGGAAATGTTGAGGATGATTCGAGAAATGTACCAAAGTGAATGAGAAAAACTGGAATATCATATATAAATCTTAATATAATACCTTATTTCTCAAAACAGTGAAACAGTGTGCCTAAAAAATTAAAACTAATTCATTTGCACATTTTAAATAGTTAATGATAATTATTAACTGAATTAAGCTCTGTGGCTAGCGGCACATGGCACGTGTGCCCTCTGCTGAATGCCGTCATCCAGAAATGTACTCTGTTGCATCTGTAACCACACCCAACAGTGATGACACCTTAGGCTCATCTCATTTAACTATTTTGAGCCTCCTCTGTCCTCCGTCCTCCTGCCTGTGACCTGGAAATCAATCTTGGCATGCCACCTTGAAGGGTATCTTAATTCCTAAAATGCATCCTGAGGAGAAAGGAGGTTTGTGGGAGCAGCTGTGTACAATTGCTGTGTCATTTTTGCGAAAGTATAAAAGAGGCATGACGCACAGCTGGAATATGTAAATCATAGACTGACAAATATGTGTTTAGAATATACATCATTCCATCATGATATGTGTACACTGTACTTTTTTCTACTTTTCCAATGCTCTACATTATTCTATTTTATTGTAAATTCCAACAATTTGCACATTTTTTTGTAAAAACCAGCATATCTATCTATCTATCTATCTATCTATCTATCTATCTATCTATCTATCTATCTATCTATCTATCTATCTATCTATCTATCTATGTATCTATCTATCTATCTATCTATCTATCTATCTATCTATCTATCTATCTATCTATCTATCTATCTATCTATGTATCTATCTATCTATCTATCATGTACTCTCTCTTTTGTACTTTACTTTAACACGTGTGTCCTAACTGAAAAAATGGCATCTGTACATTCTTGTCACATTCTGCCCCATTGTAAACTGAACCGTAAATAAATATACATTCTTCTGCTTGTCTGACAGATATCATAAAATACAGTGGTAGGCTGCAATGAACAGATGATGCAGCTGTGCCACACATCATATTTAATTGACATTGCTTTACACCAACAGCTCTAAGGAAAGGTTGTTGCATTAAATGCCCGTTCCCTCGACTCCCCTCTTTCTCTTCTCCTCTGCTCACATCTCTGGTGGACGGGACTAAGACGCGGGAGAAGAGGCGACGTGGATGTACAAACTGAGGAATGAGACACATGGGAGTGTGCCGACTACACCCTGAATGAATCAAGGTTTCTGCTGTGTGTTTCTCATTGTCTCTTACTGGGATGGGATGCTGGGCGAGCCAGAGCGATGGAAGTGAATGTTCTGCCACTTCCCATCGCGGCGGTGCCACACACGGGTCTCCTCAGACTGCATGGTGCGAGGCATGCCGCTGCCATCCATGTACTGGGTCAGCCGTATATAGGCAATACACGCCGCGTTCTCCCCAATAAGGTGCACGTGTGGGTTCAGGAGGATGGTGTGCACCGGCTTGTTCCCTTTGGACAGTGCTGCAAATGAGACAGATGACAGACAGCGAATGTCACACACTGGATAAATATTGTGGATAATTTTTTCTTACCTCCTACACTGGGTTGGGTAAGAATTATCGCTTGTTATGTTAATCTAATACAATAATACAGATGTTGAAAAACAAAACACTGGTTCTTTCTTGGAATACAAATTGATATGAAAACAGAGGAGCTGCAGTCTCCATATGTTGATGTTGGAAGGTGGACAAGCACAGGCTTGCCAAGTGATTGAGGTTTCTGGGACATATCTGGTTTAACTGAACTATTTTTACCCAGACTGAGAACATTCTGCCATTTATAGCAGTCATTATTCATTAGTGATTTTTTGCTCCAAGGTTATTCAATGCCCTTGTAGTGTAGCAGCAAACACCAACTGATCAGAATAAATATTGATATGGAACAAACATTCCAGCCCACATTTACTAATACCCTTATTATATTCTTAACAACATTGGCAAATTCCCTTTGTATTGTGAGTTGGGACCTTCGTGTATCAAAAAATTTATGTATTAGATTATTCATTCCATCATGCAAATGTAAGCAAGCATGTTTATAACAAGTCTTTTTGTTTAAAATCTTCAGAGCAGCTGGAAAAACCTAGACAAAATGATGTGCACAATACACAACACTTTATTCTTCCTGGTATCCTCTTCAGTGTTTACTTTGGGTGCAGGGCCAACTGGCTCTTGTTGCACCTTTTGGAGCAGCATGAGACCGACAGCTGATACAGATTTTAACAGCTCTAGATAACAGTGGCATGAGCAATCAGTTTTTTATTGTGACAAATTCTCACTCAACACGTTGAAAATGTTGCTCTAATTAGAAATGTACCAGTTTTGTTCTAAAATGTGCAGATTGTGTATTTTAATATAGGGTGTTTTAATGACACTGACAGTCAGCAATTACCATAATGTCCTAATTAACAGTCTTGAACTTACCATTCTCAAAGTAAAAGCGATGGAAGTCATGTCCTTCCACCAAGTTGCCCAGAGCTTCAGGCTCAAAGGAAGTCAGACCAGGATCACAAATCTTCCTGTTACACAAATAAAAACAAACAAACAAAAAACGGTAAAATCAGCAAAGGGAGTAAGGAAATCCTTACTGCCAGTTACATGTTGTTGTACAAACCTAGGGAGAAAGACACTTACGCATAGGCCTCAAAGTCTCCATTGTTGATAGACTCAATCAACTGCTCAGTGACTTTAATAATTTCCTGTTTGCGGGCTACAACACAAGATCACAGAACATCATCAACTGAACTGATGTAAAAATTGCGTTGGTACTTTTTTTTCAGGCAAATGTTGATCTGAGTGCAGGTAAAGAAAATCTGACATCAAATCAGCTTCAGATGGGTTCTAGTCTACGAATTTGCAGGATTTCAGAGTTATTAGAAATGGAAGGCGCTCAATAAAGTATTTCACAAAGTTTTTGATATAATTCATGTCTGAGTAACAAAACCAGAAGAAAGCCTCCCATGACTAATAGTGATATCAGGCAGGAAAATGCAGGATGACACGATTTCTTTCACCCAACAAAGCTCAAAATGAACAAAGACAAACCAATGCTCAGATGCAAGTATTTGCTACAAAAGCAGTTTCAACTAAGTAATATTGACAGTTACCTTTATTGTTATTGGTGCAGGCTGGGGGATATTAAAAAAATTACTTAAATTGTGCAACAACAGACATGTGAAATAATAATGAAATACTGTTTGTGAATTAGTCCTTGACCTCCATTTCCTTCACAGACATAAAATATAATACTGAGTGCATGTACAAATGAGTGTATGAGTCAGCATTTTACTGTAAGAGACAGTGTTTGGGTAAGTCAGAACAAATGGGAAAATCGAGGAAACGGGAACATCTGTATTTACAAAACACAAATATGCGGGAAAGCATCTTCTATAAATACAGAGGAATAAATCGAGTGGAAGAAGCAAACATTTGAGGGGCATAAACAAAGGTTTCATTCCACTAGAAAAGGGACAGTCAGCGCAGTAGAAGGAGCAATTATGTCAAACCATAGACTACATCAAACACCCAGTTGTCGAAGCCAAAGGAAAAGATCTGAACATCAGGAACACAGGATTTGAGACACTTCACACAGAGAGATCACTATCCTACAGTGATGGCTGGGTAACATGAGGCAAACAAAACAGGGCATCTTCCCCCATTGCGGAGGGACTTACTCTGAAATGAGGAGGTGGGAGTCTGTCTTGAGTCAGACATCTGTGAGGAACGGCTCTTAGAACTTAAGATACCGCTCACTAAGCTGCCCAGACGAAGGGCTGACAGAGGTTGAATGGATGGGTGTGTGATTGGGTGTCAATTGTGTAACAAAGATAAGCATATATGGCAGGATAGGAATTATGGAGGAGAAAAAATTATATTTTCAACAAAGTACAAGAAAGGGGGGGGGAGTAGAAAGGGGAAACATTTAATTATAGTGAAAACGTTAAAAAAAAGGCATGCATAAAAAAGTAGCGTTTAGCAATTTCAGTATTAATAGTAAAATGGGAGAGGGATGATGCAGTCGAGGGTAAGACAGAAAAAGAACAGGGTGGGCTGCATTTTACAAGAGGAACTGACAACCAAAGGGGAGCTGCGGTAGTTAACCTGCTATTAACTGCACAGCAAAACAGAATGAAGAAAAAAAAAATACAAGAGTGATCAGTCTGATCGGAAATGATGAGGGTTGGCTGTTGTAACCATTTGGTGTAAGGTGAGAACTGTAAGCACAAAACACAGATGAAAACACAGGTTTTCTCTACCTTTTACGTCTTCATCCTCGATGGTGGTGTTGGCGCTCTCAATGGACTCCTGGCAGAGAATGACATACAGATTCTGTATATGTAACACACGCATGCATGATGATGTACTGCAATTTGTAATACCAATGAGGGGCAAAATAGAACATTTTAAATGTCAAACGCTCTCGCAAAGTCACATTTAGCAGCAGTTTTGCCTTTATTTTTAAACTGCAATATAGCTGAGAGGAAGTAAGAGGAGGGAGAGGAGGAATGACATGCAACAAGGTCATTGGTTGGACTTAAAACCCTGAAGCCACCAGGATGCCCCAAGAGCCTCATATAGTAACAGTTGCTTATATAACGATACACAGTAAAGACAGTGACAAGGCTTCCAGTAAATCAAGTACAACTATCAATAAAAAAAAAGTGTGATTGCCTTATTATACCTTGTTTCCATCCACGGGGTTGTGAATCACAGTTGTCTGTGGTTCCTAAGGAGAACAAATGATGGAGAACTTGTGGGAACAAATAACAAAGAACGCCAGAAAAGGTGTGATGGCACAGACACTGTTAAAGGAGATGTTCTCTTGTGTATTTTCAAAATTTGAAGGTAAAGAAGATGGTTTAACCACTTATATTAATGTCATTTCTTGCTATCTATCTATCTATCTATCTATCTGTCTGTCTGTCTGTCTGTCTGTCTGTCTATCTATCTATCTGTCTGTCTGTCTGTCTGTCTGTCTGTCTGTCTGTCTGTCTGTCTGTCTGTCTGTCTATCTATCTATCTATCTATCTATCTATCTATCTATCTATCTATCTATCTATCTATCTATCTATCTATCTATTACAATGTAGCTGTAATAATAAATAAATAAAGCCTTTTTCAATTGCCTGTGCTCACTTGTTTTTCATTCTTTGTGCTTTAATCTCTCCTCCAGCATGGTATTGTTGTCTTTTTTTCTGTCTGCTTTTCTCTCATCGGCCCTCACCACTGCCCTGCCTCAGTAATCAGATGTCTGAGCTTTTGTGGAATCGATCTTGATGACATGCTCAGTCCTTCTAATCACTCACCCAGATTACACTAGATTATAACATCAGCAGCCTCGCGCATGTGTGTGTATACGTGTGTGTGTGTGTGTGTGTGTGTGTGTGTGTGTGTGTGTGTGTGTGTGTGTGTGTGTGTGTGCGTGCATGATGATGGAGAGAGAAAGGAGGATAGAGATAAAGAGGGAGAGAAAGAGACAGATGTCATGTGCCTGTGTTCATGCGTAATCGACTTGACAGCAAATGGGGGGGACGGAAAGTCTTTGACATCATGCAGAGCAGCAGTCATGTGGCCTGACGTCGGCAGCCAGTCAGCAGACACCATGCACAAGCAAATGAGTGACGGCCAAGGAGCCAGTATCCTCACACCCCTCACAGGCCATGCACAGACAAACTATGTCAGCAACAAATCTTAAATAACGCCTGTGCGGATTCTTGTCTAGGCTTATATGCAAAACTGATAAAGTACATTAAACGACATGTAAGAAATTCATGCATGGTAAAAGTGTGTAAAGAGGAAGGAGAGTGAGGAGGGGATTCTTGAAGAATACAAGGGAACAAAGAGGTAGAGGTAGAGGTTGCCCTAACCACAGATTTCGAACCACACTACTCAAAGCCCAATCCAAACATGTGTGTAAAGGCTTATTGTTTCAGCCCGACATTAACATCGCACGAATCCAGCAAATCCAAACTAGCCAAGCTCTTTATATATAAATGTATACCCCATGCATACTGCACTAATTCAGATGAATGAATGAAGGCATCCATCGGAATTATAAACATCTTAAGCTGTATCCAAACTATCTTGAGCTGGGACATGCTGCGCAGTCACAAAAGCTTTTACACGCTATTTCATTCAGGGATAGCCCAGATGCCTCTTTCACTTCATATTACTACCCTTGATTTTTTTCAATATCCTTACACACCCATTTAAGAATTTAAATCTTGTCAAGCAAGGCTGAGATCAAACAGAAAATGATCTGACCCTGTGGAAGGGTGAACCTGTACCTCCTCCACAGTGGGATGTGAGGGAGGAAGGCGTCGATGTTTGGTGAATGAAGGTGTGGGTGTGGATGAGACTGTGTGTGTATACCAGTGCAGGGGCAGGGCCAGTGTCTTTAGGACTGGTCACTGTGTTGGCTTTGTTGTTGACCTGCAGGGGGCAGTGTAGAGGGGACATGACACACACTTTTCAAACACACACATTCACACTTCCTCTCTCTCTCTGGCTACCATAAGTTCCAAAGGGATCATCCCAACTCATGCATCCCAAAGATCTGATGTTACTATTACACACAGAGACCAAATTTTGGAATGTGTGCATCTTACAAAGCACGCTATGCAATATGTAACATATACTTTGTTAGATAAAAGGAAGGTCCAATGGAGGAAAGCGCCAGAACACGTCAATCAAAGTGAGCTTTGCTGAAGGTATTTGGAGAGAAACTATGTTGCTAAAACCCAAACTTTTTCAAAGGTAGACAATTTTGATTGAATTCCAAGCGGCTATATTTGGAAGAAGATAACAGAGGGCGTAATGACATAGCGATTAGGAGCAGTTTCAATTTATTTTTGACCACCCTCCCTGTCAGATAAGACAGCAAAATATCATCAGTAGCTTCCCAATTAAGATATAGGCTCTTCTCCAACATTTCCAAAATTATTTTCCTTATCCATCAAAACAGTCCGTGCAAAAGTTTCCCAGCATGTATGAGTTAGTCTACATATTTACTGAAGGATGAAAAGGTCTGTCATTTTTACTAAATTATTGCACCAGGTATGTAGTAAAGAAACTTACCAAAAAATTATTTATTTAACATGGAATCAGGGAAAATCTGCACTGTTAACTTGTATATTCAGTGTTTTTATTCTCAACCATCGCAAAACCAACTATACAGCCAATTTTACACAACATGTGCCTTCTTCTGTTTTTTAACTATTCTGTTCATGAAAACTGCCTTTTCTTATTTCATTTCAACATTTTCATCAGATGGGCTCACATGGTGAGGGACAAACTCCCTAGAATTGATCTTGTAGCGTGATATTTTGTAGGCCTGAGTGAGACCCAAACACAGTGACACAGATTCAAAACAATGTATGCAGGGGTCCAATTTCAAATCAACACTCCCATGTAGGAAAAACAGGCACCCAGAATTAGTCATCCACACTAAAACTCTTAACAATGTGAGCACACATTCACACATGCACCTCTGTGTCAGGTGTTGGATTTCAGATTGGGCCTCAAACATACAAAGAAATTCGGATAGAGCACAACAGGGCCTCTACAGTAAAGATTAAATGATTATGGAAAATATGAGACATGGTAAATTGAGGAAATACAGACAGGAAGAGAAACTAAAGAGACCAGTAATTGAAGAAAAAAAAGGGTGATGAAACCAGAAATATAACAGAAATAATCAATGAGGTCTGCTGTGCCACAAAAACAACTATGACATCAAGCTAAGAAAATAATAACCATTTCCCACATCTTGGAATGACTGTCCCTGAATGATGATGTTGTTAAGTGCACAATGCATAATAATAATCAATAGGGCTCCTCGGACATCGAACGTTCCAACAACATAATGCAAAAAAACAAAGCATGTTCATCATTGTGCAAAGCAGCTCACCTTAACACCGTCTGGTTTCTTGTTGAGCAAACTCTTGGCTGCTGTAGAAGCAAAGAAAAGAGACTTTCAGCATGAGAGTCCACAAACACAGTCCTGTGCCTGAGGCTACACTAACATGCAGCAAGCATATCAATCAACTGTGCTTATCTTCAAACTCCAGGTGCAAAACCCAACTGCAAGGTCCATAATGCAATGCAGCAGATGTTCAGAATAATACCATCATTTATGCAAGTTGTGCTATCATACTACATACTGATTCACATGTGTGGGGCTGAAGGGTGGATGGTTAATTGAGTGTATATATAGCAGGTGATGAAAAGGATAATCTACCCATCTCCATTCTTAAATTGGCATTTGCACACATGCACTTAACCGCTAGCACGCATACATATGCTCCCACTACTCTTCTCGTCATTTATTTTTTAACAGTACAAAGAATCCAAACTGTAAATTGCATTTCAAAAATCATGCTGTATCCTTATCAAAATCTTATTCTGATCGTATATTGGCACTTTTGCAGGCATGAAGCTTAAAATTGCTCTTTCAAATACCAAATGTCTCATCTCCATGCATACGTGATTGGCTAATAGAAGAACAGGAAGGCCTAAATATCACAACTTATCAGTTGGGCCCAGTCCCACATATTTCCCTGTCATTCCAAAAATCTTACCTCAAATGGATACCACAATCCAAACCAAAAAAAGGAAAGAAAATTGAAAAAGAAAGAAAATGATGAATAATAAAGAGACACAAAAGTACTAATGCACTGCACTGTACAAGGATGAGAAGAAGTGGGCTACTAAGAGTCAGAGAAATTAGAGATAGGTCAAAGGAAATACATGCAAAAAGTATGACAAAGTGCAAAAATAGAGACAGAGTGGTAGAACAACACCTAGAGAGATAAAGGGAGGCGACTGTTTACCAATGGCATCTTTGTTTCATATAGAAACAGATTGAATGTGTTCCAAAATAACTTTAATTATTTTTTTCTAAAGTGAGAGTTTCTGCACTGTTTTTATACTTTGTAGTGCCTCAATACAAGGAAATGCATTTCTCGTAGAGCACCTCAACAAACTACCTTTAGTATTAAAGGCTCTAAATATTCCTAGTTTACAACATGTGTTCCGGAAACCAAGTCTAGGTCACCAAGCTGAGAATGACATACCTGAGAAGTTTCTCGTGACCAGCAAAGTGGTCAGTATTGCTCCCTGCAGTGACAGAAAAGAAGGAAAGAAGGAGGAAATGATGATGGACGAAAGGAAGGAAGAGATACAACGGAAGACTGATTATTAGTTTGCAGCAAGAAAGGAGGAGCACAGTAAAAGGGCAACTTGTAGGCTTTAGAGAACAAGTCATCACTTCTAAGTTAGTCGGAGAAGTCTTGAGTGAAGTAGGCAGAGAGGAGGAGAAAGAGAGATGGCTGGATGGATTGTTCAATATAAATAGAAACATGAAGGATTGCCAGAAGTCTCACCTTGAGTTTCCTCCTTGCATTGAATTTCTTCAGGCACTCCACAGTCTCCTGCCTGTGCATCATGGAAGCTACAGTGGACCGTTGCTGCAGGAGGAAGATGAGAGGATTTGAGGATTAGGAGGGAATGGAAACAATGGGTGGGAGGAACGTATAGATGTGTCTGTGTGGGCAAAGAAACTGTAGAGTTATGTGTCTTCATGGAAGTTAGGTAATGTAGCATTTATGTAATCTGTTACCTGTGATATTTTACTGTTATCGATACATGGGTCTGTATTTCTGTATCTGAATCTGTGGATGTATTTCTGCATCTGTGTGTTTGTGTGTGTGTGTGTGTGTGTGTGTGTGTGTGTGCCACATACGCAGATCCAGGGGTGTTTGAGGGCCTCTGCGGCAGTAATGCGTTTACTGGGGTTGATGGTTAACATCTTGTTGATCAGATCTTTGGCCTCAGGAGTTACAGTGTCCCACTCTGGGGATGGAAACTGTCAAGAGTGTGTCAAACACTCATCACACAGACAAAGCTAGCAGGGAAGTTAAAAATAAAAAGTATCTTGCATACTTTTTTACTAGCAAGGTAAAGGAGAGGAGGAACATGAAATAAAACATAAGTGAACAGGCAGAAAATGAATAAAACAATGTTCTTCCAAGGACGGAGGGAACCGAAATTAAAATTAATCTGAGTACTCAAGGTGGTATGTGTGTCATTAGGAGTACAGCATTTTATTTGAACATAATTTTTCCTGAAGTGATACACCCAGTGGAGGAAATTAGTAAAGCAAGAACAAAAGTCCAGGTAATGTATGATAACCTTAAGATTTGAGGTTGTGATTAGAATGATTGTTTTTACTACCTTTTAGAAATAATGGTTTTTTAAAAAATTCAAATCAATTCAATTCAATTTTATTTGTATAGCGCATATTTACGACAACAAGTCATCTCATGGCGCTTAACAAAGGCAGAAACACCCAACAATCCAAAACATTTGGATTCCCTATAAGCTTCAGCAGTCCGCAAGCAGTCTGCAACAGTTGGAAGGAACCGAAAACCCCCGCAGGGGAAAAAAAACCTCCGACAGAACCAGGCTCAGGGAGGGACGGCCATCTGCCTCGACCGGTTGGGTGG
>NW_007577854.1:737249-757919 GCF_000690725.1 Stegastes partitus | reverse complement strand
ATAGATAGATAGATAGATAGATAGATAGATAGATAGATAGATAGATAGATAGATAGATAGATAGATAGATAGATAGATAGAACTTTATTGATCCCTTTGGTAGAACCTCGGGGAAATTGTTTAATGTGTAGCGATGCATCTTGTGTTTGGGCAGGTTTCAAGCCTGTGCAAATTCATTCAAACGAATTACATGTCATTATTCGACAAACTTGATTTTTTAAAGTTGAAGCTTTATGTATTGTGTGTGTGTGTCCATGCTTACATCATAGGCCCCAGCCTTGATTTGTTGGTACAGACGGTGTTGATCCTCGTCCCAGAAAGGAGGGTAGCCCACTAGCAGGATGTATAAAATCACACCTGGAAAAAAACGTGACATGGGAAGTCAGGCCACACATGAAGAACATAGTGCTATAATTTAACGCTTTATGCTGATATGGCAATAAACATATAAACATAAAGTTTACTCATTATACTGCACAAAACTCTCAAAACAATATGAAGCTGCAAATAAGTCCACAGGTTGGGGTTTTAGGTAGAGCATCAAATTCATTCAAACAGTTGCAGTGAGAGATTCTGAATGTTATTTACCACAGGCCCACATGTCTACTGGTTTCCCATATGGGTCTTTCCTCAGAACTTCTGGAGACAAGTAGCCCGGAGTGCCGGCAAAACCTGAAGGAGTAACATGGAGGGAGGGAGGAAGGGAGGGAGATGTGGAATGGCAGGCGGGAATGGGCAGTTCAGTGATTGAGGCTGTTTGTTGACGACCTAAATGTGTGATTGACTGATTGACTGGTTGCTTCATTGACCAACTGTTTCAGCTTGTAAATATGAATGGATGAATACTCACCAAACCATGCCTGCTGGTCCCCCTGTACCTCGATAGCCAGCCCAAAGTCAGCCAACTTGACCGCCGCCCCCTTCAGCTTACTGGCCAATAGAAGGTTCTCAGGCTGGGGGGGGCGGAGTCAAACAGGTTAGAGGTGAGAGGTCACACGCTCTGGGAACAGGTTGCCCACAGACACAGATCTAAGATCAGATTAGCCAAACCAAATCCTAATCAACACTATTAGGGGTCAACCACACTAAACTGCCCTTAAATCAGTGTCTGAGGCAACTCCCTTTCTGCCACACAAAATGACAGAGAAACAAAAATGTGCACGGGACCAAATCTCTATGTGACCACGGACATTGTTTCACGCTGGAGCTGTGGACTTGCTCCCTAAGCCTCATGGATTCAGAGGGGAGTGTCTTGGTAGCAGATGTGAGCTGTTCGTCCACAGAAACACCAATACACTGTTAAAATCCATGAGTGGGAACAAAGTGCACACTGCAGGGAGAAGGATACAGGGGGAAGGTGTGGTGTAACAGGAGACGTGGGCGTAAAATCAAGTGACTCAGCCACATATGTGTAACGACAAAACACGCACTCGCACGCTAACACAGTTTAGCACGACCGGAAATATATGCAAGCCCACAGCACGCACGCTCTCGGACACGCGCACACAGACACAGGTGCAGAAAGGTCTTTGCTAACCTAAGGCCAGTTAGACAGTGTGCTCTAATGAATAAAACATTTCCTAACATTTAGAGACTCTAAACACAGACAGCCTGTGAGCAGTCAGTTTATGGCAGACGTGTGACTCAGGACACAGACACTAACTGACAACTGGACACATCTACATAACTATTTACATAATGATGAATAAATCCTGCTGATTATGAAGCACATAAAAACTTGAAATCACTCCAATAAAGGACGTCTACCCTAACACATTCGACAGATTGGAAATCTCCTGAACCAACATGGCTATTCTTTTTTTCAGTCACATGCTCACAACCCATTTCACCACATTCAGGGGAGCCTTCTTGCATTCTCTTCCCTTTTTCCAACCACATCAAAATGCTCATGGGAAGTTATGAGAATACAGGCTACCATTAGAATATTCATGACCTTAGAAAATCTTTCACATCTCAACATAATTTTTACATAATTATGCAAATCGTGATCATTCCTGAGCTTCTGGTTCGTGATTGCTCCTATTTCTATCAACCCTGCGCCACACTCTGAGCATTGCACAACCTCACACACTCACAAGAATACAAGCATGCTCACAGCAACATCAGGGTAGTTATTGACAGGATCCTTATTCTTGAAAATGGCTGGAAGGGAAGCGAACCACGAACACCAAGAAGCTCAGCAAGGGCTTAATACAACAATAGAAAGTAGCAAGAGAGAAGTAGCTGTTGCAATTTGGTGGCTTTGAATCACACTTCTTCAAACCAGAATTGCAGCAAGTTTCAAAGCTGAGGTCAAGGTCATGTCAGCTTTAATTCGTGTCCAAAGCATTTGGTGCCTCTACAAGGGTTAATGAGAGAATGCGACAAATAGCGAGTCTTTATAATGGTACGATGTTTCCCATCAGATGAGAGAATAACGAAAACTTCCATTTTATAAAATGACTTATAGAAGAAGCAAAACGACAAGATGCAAAGGTCAGGACTTTTAGGTCCTTCTGAATGTTGTCATCCGTTGTGCAACTCGAGACTGGGATTTGGGTTTTTGTTTTGGACTGCAGCGATGGCTGTGTTCATACAAACCTTCAGATCCCTGTGAACGATCCCATTAACATGGCAGTGATGGACACTCTCCAGGATCTGCTGTATGCAGTGGCTGAGGGCAGGACGGTAACGAACAAGTGAAGGATTGTGATGGAACAAATGGAGGGAAGGACAAAAAGGAAAGGGAAGGAAGTAGAAAAAACAGTAGGTGAGGGGAAATAATTGAGGAAAAGAGAAGAACAAACAATTTCAACAACAATATATCATAAGTCTTTACTATTCGACTCCTTATGCTTAACAGATAACACGTCACATGATGGCAATTCATTTTTGGGAAGATTTAAAATATTTAACTATATAGATCCACAACATGAAAACACAGATAAACACACACTTTCTCTTTTTCTGTGTGTGTGTCTCTGGGGAGGCAGTAGTTCTGCATAAAGCTGGCAGCATAAGGTAGGTCGTGTATGATTAATACCGCAGGCTATATGTCATTAATCACCTTTATAAATAACTCTATGAGATGCCTCAGAGACAAGGCAGCTGTATCACACCTCTGAGACGACCATATGTGAAACACACAAATATACACGCACACATACATAGAGGCACATGGAGTTCTCGGCAGTAACAGAGATGCATAATGGGTGCTGTGCTCAGCAGAGAGAGCGTGTGTGGGTGTGTGTTACCTGGCATCAGCCTCACTGTAGTACTCCCTGGCTACTATATCCTCAAACAGCTCTCCTCCTGTCACCCTGTGGGGAGACAGAGACAATGTCAGTTTTTACACGATTCTGTCTCTCCATATTGACATGAAATCATTCATTGTTCTATAAATGTAATCACATACACACATACCTCATGTTTTCATAGAATATAGTTATAATACATGAGTAAAAATGTAGTCAAAGCCATGTATTTGTACACGTATATATGTACGTTCAAGAAGAAAATGGTTGCACTGGAGTGTATCTTTGCTATAGTTTAGTGTATTTGTGTTTGTGAATGTGGGTGCCTACCCTAATCACAAGCACACACATGCAAGAGAGGGAATAGATCAGAAACTGCTATCACCAGGTCCTCATAAACTTTAATTTGCTACTCGGAGCGTAATGCATCACTAAATTAAAATGGGCAAGCCCCACAAAGCAGGTCTTTATTTTCAGCCAGTAACTGCCGTGTGTAACTGTTGTGTGGTTAAATGAATCAACAGCTCGCGATTATATGACCTGTTGAGTGGTAAAAGAGTTAATATGAAATATATGTGGCAGTTTAACAACTGTTTTAAAGATGGTTATGTTTCATATAAATAGCACAATCATAATAACATCAGGCTTAATAGCATCAGTTAGTTTCGTATCAATCCAACCTGTATTAATACAAAAGCTAAATAATGTGCAAAAAAAAAAAAAATCTAATTGCAATTTTTGTGACTGATACTGCAATTGTAATATGAGTCATGATTTTTTTTAGAATGGCAAATTTTGCGTTGTTGTTCACTTGAACAAAAATTATTTTTGCTGTGGTTTTTAACAAGCATTCACGTTCTCTTACATCTAGAGTACATGACTTGTAAGCAGGGACATCTCTGTTGCACATCAATGTTTCATTCAAAATGATATGTACACCTTTAAACTTTAACAAAAAATTGCAGCTCATGCAATTCAGATGTCAATAACTGATTAACTGCTCCACCCCCCGTGAATACTACTAGGTTTTCTATGTATGAAACATTTTTCCTTGCATGTATATATGATGTACAATTAATATCCACATTAACCAAAGACTAGCAGTTAAGTTTATTGTATTGTTTGGCCCCTAAAACTGTCATTTTGGGCAATTATGTTTCAGCTTTGAAGCTACATTGACTTTACGTTATCACAGTTGATTGCTTATGACTAGAACGTGCTATAAATGTTTCCTAGAAAACAGTTTACGCATTACCTAACGAGCCAAGATGTTACTTTTTGTTTTATGGTGTAAATTATTTGTTTAAATACAGTTACTAAGAATAATGCAGTCAATGCACAAAGTGACAAATTTACAAAAAGCTGATAAGAAACAATTACTTACACAGAGTTAACAAAGGGAAATGTAGAAGTTAGGAGGGAAAGAAAAACAAGACAAAACATGTGTGTTTGTGTGAAAGAAAGAGAGCGTCTGTTACTCACAGATCAAAGACCAGATAATGGAAACCCTCTTCTGATATGCTGTCATGAAGTCTTACTGTGGAGGAGATTTAACGAAAACACAAACACATGACAGAAAAGGAAACAGGAGCGGAAGAAAAAAAACACTAATTAAAGAAGAGTCGGCGCAATATTCCACTATTAAAGCCAACACTCAGTATTCATGTCTTCTTTTATTCTGCTGTGTCGCAGCTTTACTTCAAGTTGAAACAAAGTTGTAATACGCAACATGTCCAGCGATGTGAAGCAGTGAGTGTAAGTCGCGTAGCAGAATGAGTTTATGTCAAAAATATTCAGCCCTCTCTTGATGTGATGATTTATTCTGAAAAGTTTCTAGCAAAGCTGTTACTGATAATGACTACAGATGGATAAAATCTTTGAGCACAACTAGAAACTCTGATGTTTCCATTAAATTCAAATCATAATGTATACACCTAACTACAGATAAACAAACAAAAAACATCTGCTAAAAATTCTGTAAGTTTGCTTTGTGAATTGAGCTGCTGCCTCGAGCATTAATTTAATTAATCCTGATAACACCAGTAACACACACATACTCAAACAAGGGATTGCACATCACTGTTTTGACATTTGTATTCAAATCTGAGGAAACAAACTTTCTAACTTGCTTTCAATTTAATTCTTGCCGCTTTTATGAAAATTCCTGCTCTTGTTTCTGAAGTGTTAAGATACACAAGAGTGTGTTTTGAGATTCTGAAGTCAACAATGTTCACAAAACCCACAGAGGAGTTTGGGGATTTATTGAAAGGACGTAGCATGTCATTTTCAAGAGTGTATTAAAAACTCAAATAGAAAACACATAAACAACACTTTAAAAAAAAATGTCCTTAATACTTTTTTTGTGGTACGTCAATCATATATTTTCTTTTTTTCAACTGGTTCATGACTTTTTAAAGTACAGGTGTTCGCAAACTTTATAAGAGCAGATTTATGTTGTAAAACTGAACAGAGATTGTTCGAGAAATCTGAAAGTATGACAGTAAAGATAATAAGAGAGCATGTGTGGATGAGTGTGAAAACAAAAGAGGAGCGACAGCTTCTATCAGAGGTATAATGAGGAACCAGTGTAAAGGGTCGGTGATTTAGAGAGAGTGGAGGAATCCTGTGTCTTTCTGATGACTCAGCTGGGAGAGCACACAGGTACATCATCATTAGATGCTTGTACACACAAACACACACACACACACACACACATATATATATATATGCTTGGTGCTCTCCCTCGCTCACTCTCTCACAACTGTGTCTAGAAGATGAATAGCCATAGCAGAAATCACAAGAGACTTGAACAAAATGTGTGCATGTGTGTGTGTGTGTGTGTGCGTGTGTTTTCGCTTGTATCGAAGTGTGTTCTTGTGTGTGTGTGTGTGCGTGTTTTCCAGATCGAGGACACTCAGCTCACCGATGTTGGGGTGCTTCAGTAAACGACAAATCCTCGCCTCTCTCTCCAGCTTTTGATGATCTAAAAGAGAAAACAGCAGAGACACAAACAGAGATGGGTTATTTTAATGCTCTTCATTATTCCCTGCCATGATTGGCTTTCTACATCATCTAACATGAAGTTGGCTGTAAGTTAGTTCTGAGTTCTCGCTCAGAGGACGCATTCCAGTGTTTGGGCATCGTTGTCGGCGCCGGTGTGTGTTTGTGTTGTGTCGGTTTGTGTGTGCACGCTGGCTTTGCTTCAGCCTGCTCTTTTCCTTATCAGAACTGAAATGCTTGACAAAAATAATGTGACCTGATATGTGCTTGGTTATGTGCCACAAACAGGCAGGCGACAGCAAACAACAAACAGAGTGAACGGCTACAGCGGATTCATATTGACCTCTGGTGCCAGGCTCCACATAAACTCCTGCAACCCACTTGCAGCTTCCATTTGCTGCCCTGAGGACAAAATAAATTAAATCACAGTAAATATCACATATTCAAAAGCTTAACCTAAATGAAATGTAAGGATTAAGAGGCTTTTCCTGCTATTAACAGTTCTTCCTTCACTCATATAAAAACACAGATTAAGAAGCTGGACTGGGCATTATAGCTGAAATCAATATCTCCAAATGAATACAAACACACTGTGTTTCATTATGCATATATTACAGTAATCCCTTTAAATTTTTAAAGCAAAGTCTTAACTTTTTGCTTTTAATTTGTGTGGAATTATTCATCTGGACAGAAAATAAGTCTGATTACATCTCCATGACATCCATCCTTCCATCCATCAGCATGCCAACAAGTGAAGGATTGTGATGGAACAAATGGAGGGAAGAGTGTTGTGGGAGGCTGGAGTCTATCCCAGCTGATAAATTGATAAACACAAAATTATTGTATTATCGCTTAGCTTTACGCGAGAAAAAAGATATTGTAAATTAAGCGGGAGACGCTAATACTATTAGCTATACCATCATTTCTGGCAATACAGAAAATTAATCAGCAGCTTTATGGAAATATTGGAATTGGATTTCTGCATCAGTGGGATGAACCTTGAGTAATCAGATAATTATTGGGTTTTACCTGCCAAAAATATACTTATCTTTAACCATTTCTCACGATGACAATAATCTGTGTGCTGCTGTGCCACATGTACAGTATACTGCAGCCAATAGCAGTCTATGCACCCTTTTACTGACTGAAGGCTAAACTGCACTTTCATATTAATCCTTCTTTATCATATTTTCACCTAAATGCAACATGAGCTTTTCTGGTTTATAAATGTGGTTGGTGCATATGCTAAATATGTAGCAAAACTTTAAGGAAGCCAATAAAAACATACACATGCCCTGCGAAGAGGAAAACCACCAAATTTCATGACCTGAGCACAGCGCCGTCGGTCAGGGACTGACAGAGAGGACAGCAAGTGTTACTGTATTCTAACTGTACTGCAACAGAAGCCCAGACAGCATCAGACAGCAATATTTCAGTCCGGTCTCGTCTGTGAGAGCAGACTGATTTGGTTTGACTTTGTGAACACGAAGTGATGCTCAAATGTCCAGTGACTCTGATACGGAACAACTGAGACAGAACAGCAGTCGTTATAATGAGTAACGCAGTACGGTGTTGAGGCGACCCATTTCAACTTTGCCTCAGGACACATAGAAAGAGAGGGAGAGAGAGAGAAACAGATACAGAGACAGAGACAGAGAGAGAGACAGAGAGAGAGAGAGAGAGAGAGAGAGAGAGAGAGAGAGAGAGAAGAGCAGCGGGTTCAGCTTTTTTTCAAAATAAAATAGGACGCCTATTTTTCACTCTCATCTGTGTCTCCTTCCTCGGCTCCTCTTGATGCTATGGAAACTGTGGGCTCAGTGCAGCACACAAGCAACAAGACCAACAAAGAAACACCAGGCAGCTTGTTCTCATTATAGGTCCAGGTATCTGTTTGTTTTGTGTCAGCGTACTGCACCTATAGGAAGCAACAGGCAGACGCCCAGACAAATTTAGGGCTCCGTATGCTTCAGAACCAAGTGGAACTTGGCGTGCTTTCAAATGTGCAGAAAAAATGCCGGTACAATATGTTCATTGTCTCTGAGAGACTGTTCAACTATACCAAAAGGTTGAAGATTATCGGTCACAGTGACGGCGATACATCAAGAATAAGATTTCGACTGTGAAATGCAAAACAAAAACAAACAAGAGCTGCGGTTCCATTGTTGTAAAAGCCTGAAGTACATGAGTACATGATTGGATTTTTAAACCTGGCAGGTACAGTTAGTTACAAGTACAAAAAAACACAGACAACATGGAGGAAAAGGTGTGTCATGAAGTGACTGTCGGTCGGCTTGTTGATCTTCCAAAACAAGCGGATACTAAAAAATAGAAAATGCAACCATCAGATTATCAACAAAAAAAAAACTAAAAAACTGCCAAATTATCATCAAATCTACCAATCTACAATAATTACAACAGTGGGTGCAGTAGTGGTGAAGAAAACTCTGCAGGAACTTCTGTAAAGGCCTCCTGCATCCAGAACCCAATGCAGCTGTCTCGTATGGTCGCATGTCTGCCAAATTGCCTGCGAGAACACGGCAGTTTGATTTCGTTGAAGTACACCGCCAGCTTTACAGACAAGCACAGCAGCACACAAGCACACAAGCATCCTGACAGGCAGCGCCAGAAAAAAGGGCAGCTCGGCCATTATTGCATGATTAGCAGGACCCCCTGAGCAAGGTCACTAATCTCTCCATCTCTGCCTCAGTCTCATGTTACTGAATGGCACATAATCCCTTTGCGTCTGTCTCAGGCTAAAACACAAACACTCTGTTTTTGCTTTTCTAATTTAATAGATTCATTGCACTAAACCCATCTTCCACCTTTCCTAACCACATTTTTCTTGTTTTTCTTTAAGAACCTAAAATGTTTCTGTTTGGTTATACATCCATATTTGATCTAGTCTGACAGCATCAGGTTGCACACACAATACATGAACAACCTTTTCTAGAAATACCAATAAGAAATAAAAGGTGCATTACTGTATGCAAACCGAACAATACTCAGATACTCAGTGTTCATTTAAAACATCCTCACTGGCAGTAGGTCCACTCCATAATTCATCATGACAGCATTCTACGGTAGACAGATTACTAGAGAGCATACGATACTCTGCTAAAGTTAGACTGTTCCACATTTTTAGCTTCTGACCTTTCTGCTGCACACTGTAAAACACATCTGGTTGCCCAAACTGATGTTGTACTTCTGCCTATGAACAAAAAAGGGCAATTTATTTGAAGGTATGAAAACTATTTATTTCTTGCAAAATAGTTCATATACAGCAGGACAAGTGGATTCCGATATGGATGTAATGCTGCAGCCAATTGTGTCCATTTCAAAGTTTACCACAATACAAGCAAAAACATGTGGCATTTGTAGTAAAGTTAATTTTTTTTTTTTTATTCAGGTACAATCTTTTGGTCACATCATGATGTATAAATCCCAGGTCGAGGCTTTAATACTTAAAAGGAACATAGAATAGCCACCTGGAAACTTCACAACACTAAATAAAACATGTTAAAATCAACTTGGATGCTTCACTGGAAAGCGGTTTCCCTCTGAATCACCATTCAGTGGCACATATAAAGCTGGTCATGTTAGGGTAGTTGTCTTTCTTCGTGCTGTACTCACTGACTGTACACCGTGAAGTCATATGACAGGCTTCTCTCCATCATTTTCCACCTCCACTTCTTCTTTCACTCTGTCTCCCTCCTCTCTCTCTCTCTCTCTCTCCCTCCTCCACAGGTAGTCCACCTCCTAGCCGGCTGGACATCTGTTGTCTAGCAACTCCTGCACCAATCAGAGCGTCAGGCCTCTCCTCTCCTCTGCAGTGGAACCAGCCTTGCATGCAAATGGCAGACATCGAGAGTTCACACACAACTATCAAACTCTACAGAAGTACAGACAGGAGAGCACAAGCAACTAATTCTGCAGGAGCGTATGTACTTAGAACTTTAATTATAACACATCTGCTCTCCTGAAACTTAAAAACCACTCAACCTGTCATGCTTGAAACACAGGATGTGAACTTGAATAAGGATGGAGAGTAGGAAAGACAGCATTACACTGTACTGTACTGCAACAGTTCCATGATGTGCATGGATACTTATGCACAACAGTAAAGAAGAGCAGAGAGCACTAGGATGGATACACGTTTGTTTGCATGATGAAGTTTGAGCTAAAGAGAAGATACATACAGTTGTTGTGGAAGACAGGAAGCTGATAAAAGCTCTGCCAAAGTTAAAAAAATGTGCAAAAAGGAGATAGTATGCTGCTGATTTCAGGGAGAAACTGTAACCATGTCCACAAGATTTCAACAGCTTTATGAAAGTAAGAACGGGTTCAAGGTTTGTGTGGTTTTCCTGTGCTATGTGGTTTTCCTTTGAGAGGTCCACTATTTTTGCAAACTTCAAAGACATGCAAGATAACCGGATTGGAACACAAAAGTGCACGAGTGAAGGTGTGACAGTCCGTATGTTCGCCTAACAGAGCATTTTTATTTTTTAATAGACGAGTAAACGCATTTTACACCTTCTCTTAACACAATTTCGTAGCAGGCGGCTCTGAAATCTGCCTGACTGTCAAAAACTCTCAGACTGACAACAATGAGTTGTGACTGGCTGACAAAAATGCTTTACAATATTTAAATGTATCTGTGTGTGTGTAAGCTTGAGCTCTGTTGCCACAGACATTAGTGAGAGGCATTTTGCTTACGTGGTTTAAACTGACAGCAGCATTTCTACATAATGTGAAGCAAATGCAATTGTGCGGACGAATGTGAAGCTACTTCAGTCAGCTGTTATCATTCAGGACTGTCTGCACCTTTTTGGCCCAATCATAGCTGAATGTCTGTCTGTACGCTACTCTGTCAAGCAGAATTCCTATTCATGCATAAAGTAAGACCATGACGGTTGGTAACTTCATTTAAAATATACTTTATAGTGTCAGTGAAATTTTCCTCTTTCATTTTTAATGACGTAAACATGTTGGAACTTGTCTTTTAATCTGCTGTTGTGGCACAAAAAAGTCAACATTTACTCTGTTTGTACCACTTTCATGCCTAATAATGCATTTGTGCCAGTGAAATCTTACTTTGAGAAACACTGTAATGCAGTGAAGTAGCCCCAAGAACCTTGAAATGTTTTGGTCTTTTTTTCATTCTTATGGTAATCACAACACTATGTCAAAAGCTCCTGTGGTGAAGATGTATTGCTACATTATAGATGCAACAGATGAAAAAACAACAACAACAACAACAGAAGACTAAATGTCACTTTTAAAAGATGAACATACATGTCTCATTTACCTAAATGTGGAATTAGCGGAGTGATACAGGAAGTCCAGTGTGCTGCAACTCGGTCAGCTGCTTTGCTGTCTGCAGGATACTGACCTCTTGCATTTGCCACATCACAAACCATCTTGTCTAAAGCAATCTATTTCTTGGTGTCAGCATTCCAAGTGTGTAGCCCGGATTAGGATTTCACACTTAGTACGTCTATGTTCGTTTGTCAACAGGAGGAGCAAAGTAAGTAGGGCATGCAAATATGTTGCAACTGTGTCTATCACTTGAAGATGGAGCCTTGCAATTTTGCAAGAACCTAAATAAATCCTAGGAGCTTCAGTAGAAAGCAACTGGGCTTCTCTTTTAGGTTCTTGAAGACATTTCACCTCTCATCCAAGAGACTCCTTCAGTTCTACAGTTCGAGGACCAAAGAAACGTCTTGGGTGAGAAGTGAAACATCTTCAAGAACGTAGAAGAGAAATCCAGTTGCTTTCTACTAAAGTCTCTTAGGATTACCATGACCTGGATGACGGACAATCCACACAGACAACTTAATTAAACATTTTTATATTACTAAGAAGTCGACAGCCGTTTACACAAAGTTACTCAAATCGCTTTGTAATTATACCTCTTCCTTGGTATTGGATCTCTTTCATGAGTGATGCAACATTATCATTGGAAATGTGACCTGTTTTCTCATAAATCTGCCCTGTTACAACATAAACTGGCAAGCACAGCATATGGTGTAACCAATTTTCTGCTGTCATAAATCACCCAGAGAAAGCTGGAAGCTACAATGTTAACTGGTTTTACGAAGAAAAAAAAGAGTGATATACTGTGTAATATCAAAACATGAATGATAAAAATCAAACATTTAAGTCTTCTACTAAAGGGTTTAGGGGTGAAGGTGTGATAATGTATGTCTTATCTTGATTATATCAGATGATAACCGTGTGGCTCAAAAGGCACAAGAAGCACAGATATGTACGCTGACATGAAAATTTCTCCTAACTCTTATACATTGTTATATCTCAGTGTTTGTTTTTATTTGCATTTTTTAACTTGAATCATGTTTCCATCCTGGCTTTTTTTTGCTGAAATCCCCTTGCCCCCACCTGTTTGTTTGCAAAGTTTCACTTCAGAGTGTTGCACTGAAGAGTCGCTGACAAATTGTCCATCGCGAATCATCGCACCACAAGACAAATTCCAGAATCTCCACAGCAGACCCTGACAGCCCCCCACCTCTATTCCCCTCTGTCTCCCTCCACTGCTGCTTCTTTCTCTTTCAGTCAGTTTCTGACGTGTTGCGTCTGCAACCGCACTGCAGCAGTGTAGTGCTCTGTGTTTGTGTGTTTGTATGTGTTTTTCTTTGCCTCTTGTGGTATGACATCCTGTAGGTCCAAGATTACCAAATTTAGGGGCGGACATAGAGGACACAGGCAAACATAGAAAGCGAGCAGCAAACAAGCAAGAGACAGGGACTAAAATAGAGACAGAACAAAAACCTGACAGAGAAAGGTAGTCCAATATACTAAAAGCAGATTCAAACAAAGAGGATGGTGTGTGTGGCTCACTGAGGCAGAGCCAGATGGATAATGTGGACATGCCGGTGTTGAAACTAGTAAACGCAATAATTTTGTGATAATTAGTTGATGGCTTCTTCAGACTTCAAAAGGGGGTTTCACATTTATTGCATGGTGTAGATGTAAATAAAGTAAGGACATGAGGCAAACTCAAGAATGATGTAAAACATGAAGAAAATGTAAAGAGAAGAGAAGGCAGGACACACTGAGGAGTGACGCTTGTAAATGCAGAAAACCAACAGAGTTGCTTGGTGGCAGCAGTATTAGAAGCAGCAGAGGCAGCAGTTAAAGAGGACCAAGGGAAGACGAGCAGCAGGAGAGCAATACAGCCCATATGAAACAGAGCCTCAAATTGACTTAGGCTTGTATTGTTCTGTTGATAAAATTAGGGTATTGAAACAGCCCAGCCAGGGACTGCACTGTGTCCCTGTGCTGGTAATATTGGACTGCAGCCCTGAGAGAAACTCCAGGGCTGCTTTTAAGTCTGAGTCCCTCCCTGCATTAACTTCAAACATCCTATTCGTGCTTTGTATCTCCACTCTGGTTTACCAAGTTATAGCTGCAATCTGATTTCTGTCCTCTTGCATTAATCAGATCCACATAATGTTACCAAGTACTCATTTTACTGCAACCTAAGAATTTACTCAAATGCACACTAAGAAGAGAAGAATATAGGTTTTTATGATCCCATGCTGATGTCAACTGTTTGTAGTTTTCATTTCTGTTAAAAATGTGTTCCTTAATATGTCATATAAACATCTCTGTTAGGTATATGTTGATTTTACAAAGACATTATTCACTGGTTCAAATTTACTGACAAAAATAGAATTGGGATTATATACCTGGGCTTCATCAGAGCTATTCCAGGCAAGAACATGAAGACCTGCTATAAATGTCTTTACGACTGACTTCAGTGTTAAGTGTTAAGTTAATTAACTGGATAGTAATGACAGTGTGACCTGTATGCTACAGTATGACTTTACACAGACCAGAACACCACAGTTAAAGTGAAGAGGGTGATGTTACTTACTGCAGGAGGAATGTACAGAAAGGACATATTGTACTTTTATTGATGTGATGAGGTATTGAACTAGTGCTGTAAAGTCATGCAATTCATCATTTGACAAAATGTCTCAAAGTGTGAATGTGTAAGAATGCAAACTGGAAAAGTGGAGAGGTTCCAAGTAAAATATATATTTTTTAACTTTATCACACAAATTCTTGTTGATATTTTAGGTTTTTACCGGTGCATAAAAAACCCATTGCTGCTCAAACCTTGGTTGCAAGCATCTCCTTGAAATCAGAAAGTTAGCTAAAGAGCCACTATGCAAAATTTAGTGACACCGAGTCAATACTACTCGCCTTACCTGCCCCTTCCAAGCATTTACAGGAACTTACAGGGGCTGACAAAAATTCCGTTTTTAGTTTGGTTTGTCCATTCTGGCCTACTGTAGAAGACATGGGGTGCATGTGGTGAAATGTAATGGCGGCACACATGGACGCAGCGGCCCCTTCAGGACACAGCGAGAGACGTGCATTCCGCAAAACTTACTAATTAAATGATCCTGAAGAAACGCTCTCTCATCTTGCCTGTACTACTGTGTGTGTACAGCAAAATGACAACAAACTTGATTTGAATTGAATTTGAATTGGCAGACTCTGTGAAAGAGGATCCACTCCCTACATAAACAAACAGATTAATATTTTCAGGTGATTTTACACTAATTAAGCATAATTATGAATACTATGTTCCATTTCTGCCAACAGATCCCACCAAATCCGACACACTGGACCTTCAACTGAACACTGCGGTCCCTCATGAACCGTGACAAAATAGCCAAGACCCTGACCCAAGTTTCGTTTGTTGACCCTCCAACTGTGTCAGCAGTTCATGTGCCAAGTATGAAAAGCGGAGCATTGGCTGACCTGCTCTGTTCCACAGCGAATACATTCCCAGTCATCAGGGGAGCTAATGTCAAAATATTTTTGGAAGTGGGTTGAATTTAAAATGGCTCCTAAGCTAAAGAGAAGCAACATCAGCTAACATTAACTTTGTACCATCCTCTGACAAAAGGGGGGGTTGCAATCCACAGTAGCTAAAAGTGGTTTGTGCAATAAGGGAGGGTCAGTTTGTCCAAATATTGTTGCTATAGGTCAGTTTTCTTAATGGCAAAAGTCAAAAAAAAGGGCAGTGAACCACATGAAGGATAGGTTTTACATTCACACTTGATCTTACAAACAGACAACAGTTATTCATGCAGAAATTTGTGTTTTCCTTATTTTCCTATAAGGTATTACAGATGCCAGTGCAGCTGTAAAATGTACATCCCAGCAGGAAATTCTCATGACGTTTCTGATAATCAATTAATAGCTACAATCACTTAAGAGCATCCTCTGGGTACTTGTGATGGTTATAATCGATAAACCCTTTTAAACAATCAATATTTCAATCGATGAAAATAAAGCTTATCTGTAGTTATAACCTTAATACACACACAAACGCACGAACCACATACACACACACACACTCTACAACAGGGTGCTGGAATTGCTCCGCTCCAATTTAATTAAGAGTTTTAATTAAAAAGATGTAGTGGGGTGAATGTAACATCCTCTGTGGCCAGCGGCTAAGTAGTCCTCCTCCATAAGGTTCCATTCTACCCCCTGCAGAACCCAGGGATCTAATGAAACCATCCAGGACACCGAGACACCGTCACCCTCTGCTGGTTCTCAATAAAGGAAGAATTATGAAACTGATAACTCCCTTGCTTTCTCTTCTGAGGACAAACAAATGTGGCTGGTGTCAGAGATAAAACTGCCCCAAGAGTATGGCTGAGAGTCTAATAATGTGGGGTAGTTTCTGCCTCTGTCTTATCCGGTGTGATGCACACACATTAGACTAATATATAAAAGTGGTTAATTCTGAGGCTGATGGTCTAAAGACATCCTGAAAAGGCGATATTTCCCAACACAAAGACAAAGACAAATCCATGTTTATAATCGCATACACAGACCACAGGTTTAAATACAGCGATGGCACCCTACAATGAAAGGAATTCTGTATTATGATGATGGTTGCAGCACTGACATCACATTCTGGTGTATCCATAACCACAGTATATAAGATTCATCTTGAGAATGTCATTTCTGCTACACAGCAGTGATAAAATGTCCCCTCACTTAATAAACAGAGAAAACTATGTAGCTCCCTGGTTACCACAAGACCTGGCATAGTACCCAGCAAAAGTTTATCAGAAAGAAAACAAAATAACTGTTTAATATACAATAACTGCCTGAACAAGAGCACTGCATGCACAAGAAAGTGTGCAAACTTCGGGCTGCCGCTTTAGCTCACATGGTTGAGCTGGCGACCCATGTACAGGGGCTATAGTCTCCAATGCAGCATCCATGGGTTTGAATCCCACTCACGGCCCTTTGCTGCAACCCATTCCCCCATTCTCCTCCCTCACTTTCCTGTCTCTCCTTCAACTATCCTATCTAATAAAGGCAAAAATGCCAAAAAAAAATTACTTAAAAAAAAAAAAAAAAGAAAGTGTGCAAACTTTAAACAGCATAAACCTATGAGCCAACTCTCCACATTTTCTGCATCTAACCAGAGTTCAATTCTTTCTGGGTTTACCTGCAGTGCCTCCCAACAAGCCCCTGGAGAACATGAACTTTCCACCCAGTGTTTTCTTTGATGTAGAGGTGAGGAAAGCAATAGGTTTTAATGAAATAAAAGCCTGATATTGCAGCGACACTGCATTCCACAACTATTGCAGCTACTTTTGTCAGAAAGAAACTGGCATCTATACCTCTTCTGCTTTTAATTAGAACACATCAGTGCAAAACGCGGCTTCTGGAATGAAATACTTGTGAGGCAGTAGTCATACTAAATCTGACATTTACGTTTGATTTTTTTTTTTTTTTTTTTTTGTAAAATGTGTCTGCGGTTTTATGGCAGCAGTGCTGATCCATCTAATCTCCATCTGTTTGGATTGTGAGGCACACGGTTCCTAAGTGTTTTAATGTGGATTTCACTTTAGTGACTTAACTCAAAGGTGCTCATACTCCATTGTTGCTATGACTCTGGAAAAACAACACAGGGAACACAATGTATATTAACAAAAATGCATATTACAGCAAATAATAGAATCTTTTTCTTATTTGTCATTGTTGAAGTCTTCGGATATGTGGGCTCTGACTGAAAGGTCACAAGATGTTTTCTAGAAATGGAGACCAGACTGAAGATTTTAACTCTTAACGCACACTGACTGTAGTTTTGCTGTAAGACCAGCACAATGCCAGGGAGCCAGGAAAGCAGAAAAACCAGAGGTTGACATACAGAAAAAGAGAGAGAAGGTGAGAGAGGTAGGAGAAGATAGAGGCAGAGTCTGTAATTAAGGATGCCCTTGCTTTCTGCACAGTCCATTAAGCTTCTTAGTCATACTGTAGCTTCTGTCTGGGCTGAACAATCAATCGTTCTCATCAAAATCTTGACATTTTAAAAATACAAGGGCTGCAATTTTGATTATAGCTTACATTATTAAGAACATTTTTAAGAGATGACATTTTTACCTGATGACTGCTGATTTCGCCTGCTGAAACTGTCACCAGCGATGTTTACAGCAGAATTAGCTAGAAATGGACATGTAGGCTATTATCTGTTTAGTGTGGTCTTTGCATCTCTCTGCAATGTATTCGTATAAACTGTATTTATTGGCCACAGTAGTTTTTCGAGCAAAGAAAACTTGACTGTTACTGCAGGTAATTGTCAAGAGCAATTAACAGGTAAGGAGGACTGTAAACGGCTAGCGGAAACTTTTTTATATCAGTGTTTCAGCTGTGAAATAGCTTGTCCTGTCACTTTATCAGGCTTAAGCATCTACATGGTACCTAGTTTCAGACAATTAGCCTGGTGTGATTTAGTCACATCTAAGGTTGAGCTCCAATAGTCATTCTTGACCTTTAAAAATAGTAGTCTGACAAAAAAAAAAGCATCTTGATGTATTCCAGAGCTTTTAGCTGCATCTGATGGCCTTTATCAGTGGATGGGGTTTGCTCTGTTGTCATGGAGAAGATTCAGTTGCCATTATGTATAGACAATCTCTATCTGCTAATAAAGGCCATGAGAAAGCTGACAGCTTTACAAGAAATCTAGTAACAGCAGGATTCATGTACAATTTCTGAATCCGTTTTTAACCACGTCTGACATAATATTACACCAGATGTGACATAATTTGCTACACGTTTTTACGCAGAAACAGAATACTTACAATTATCTCTGGTTGACTGGAAAGGAAATGGGGACCTGGTATAAGTGCAATACTCAATATAGCAATTGCACAATTACATAAAGGAACCAAATAAGTTTGTAATTCAACTTGGGGTCAATGTTTGATCATTTGTGTTACACTGATTAATACCTCGGAGTTTAATTACAAAATATCATACAATTTACTGTATGGTCAGGTCACAAAAATCCAAATCACATATTTTCTCCATGCCAAATCTTTACGCTGAAATGTCTAAATTACACACACATACACTGTGGACAAAAACAACAGAAGCACACCTCTCTGTGTCCGCTGGCAGTCTGGTTTGCCAGACAGGTGAGCATCGACTGAAACCAAAAACCTGGCTCTTTACAAAAGATGGAATATTTTCAATGTGTGTGTGTGTGNGTGTGTGTGTGTGTGCGTGTGTGTGTGTGTGTGTGTGTGTGTGTGTGTGTGTGTGTGTGTGTGTGTGTGTGTGTGTGTGTGTGTGATAGAGACACACACAGCAAGACCACGACCAGCATTTATTTTTAGCCTTCAAGTACCCAGTGAGTCATGTGATCCCCGGTCTTCTCGCTGATCCCTCCTTCCTTTCCTCCCCTCCTGTTTGTCTGTCTGTCTCCCTATCTTTCTCTCTCCCACAACCACATCCCCTCTCTCTCCCTTCACTTCAAAGTGAGGCGAAACAGAGTCACAGTGACAACGAAGAAACACAGGAATAAAGACGGTAAAAAAAAGAAAAAAGAAAAGAAAAGAGAAGGGAAATCAGGATGGAGGACAAATCTTTATCTTGCCTAATGAGGGAAGACTACACAAGGGGTATGATACACAAAAAAGAAAAACATGCACACATATAAAGATATATCTACAGTTTCGATTCGTCTGAGGAAGACCGGCTTATATCTCAGCAACAGCTATCATCTCTGTTACCATGACACCTTCACATAACAAAAATAACAACAGCGCAACCCAATTACCACAGACACTGTCCACTCTGAAGGAGGGTCAGTTACGGATCAGTGGACTGGAACGACATCAAGCCAGGAACAACTGTAATTCAGTCTCGGCAAAACTGAAAGGACTTCACCAACATGGTACACTTCTGATATGTTAAGAATAAGAATTCAGGGAAGATAAAATGCGAAAAAGGAGGAAGAAAAGCATCAGCAACCTTGCGTAAAAACACATATTTCTAAATCTTTGTTTTGATTCATTCCTCCTTATAAATGCAGCCCTTTTTCTTCTTCACCCTATCTCCTCATCAACGTGGCTTTCCCAGTGCTTTGCAATATTTACACAGCGGAATGAGTGAGCCTGTCTTATTTCAAATTCTGAAGTATCTTTATTGCAATAGTGCAAACCTCCCCTACTGCTAAGGCAAGCTGAAAGGGCCACATAGTCAGGCAGGGAGGAGAGTGCACAGATTCACAAACAAGGACATTCACATGCACAAACACACTCAAACAGATGAGGGATTACAGACACATACACAAGCACCTGCATAGCTGCACACACACACACACACACACACACGCAGCACATCACAAGCAAATACAAAGTGACAAAAGATAGTAGACAGAGTCATAGTGACAGGACACTGACGCATGCATGAAGGGGGAGGACAAATATTCAACTGCTGTGAGGAATATGCATGCACAAATGCGCACACACACTCTTAAGCACTGACTTGTCGTCCTCTCTTTCTCTCTCTGATTATCTGTCTTTCCCCCTCTGCTTCCTATCCTTTTCTTCTCCTGTGTCCCTCCACTGCTTCCTCTCATTCACGGGCTCATCTGCTGCTCTTAATGAAATGCTGCATAATCAGGATTGCAGATTGCAGGACTGTGACTGGTCCTATAGGCCCGACACACGTGTGCCTGCATAACCAGAAACACATCAAACACGTAAACACACACACACACACACACACACACACACACACACACACACACACACAGAGCGCCTTGATCTGCCTGCATTCCAGCCACCAAGCCTACCCTAAACCCCTTTCAATTATATATACTCACGCACGCGCCTGCACTTGCATATGCAAACACACACAGTGGTGGAGAGGGGTGGGGTGGGGGGGAGGTCATGATCCTGCCAGAGAGAAGGGAATCAGAGTTGCAATTCTAGGGCTTATCGCGGAAAGAGGGTAAGACCATATCTGACACGCCAGCATGCCCTGTATGAAAACCTCTATGCACACTTATACATAGAAGAAAGAGAGAGAGAGACAGAGAGAGAGAGAGAGAGAGAGAGAGAGAGAGAGA